>NW_027431662.1:0-4219 GCF_044706935.1 Curcuma longa
AAACCTATTAACTAGATTTAAAACATCACTTGAGCTCCTAACTAGGCTTAGCCGAATCCTCATGAGCTTGAAACCCTAGGTTAGGCTTAACCACATGATACCCTATGTCTTGTTAAAGTTCATCTAACATTTGGAACCATTTATTAGGTTTAGAACATCTCTTAGGTTCCTTGTTTGATGGTTGGCCGAAACCTATCTTAACATGAAACCCTTGATTAACTTTAAATCTAACCTCATGAAACCTTAAACCATGATAAGAATTCATTACATAGCATTTGCAACCATAGTTAAGTTTGAACCCTAACCTAACTCTCTTACACATGCCTTGGCCGAAACCTTTAAAACAAATCACATGAAGTAGATCCAATCAAATGAATCCTAAACATGTTAAAACATCTCCTAGCATATTCAATCATTACTAGGTTAAAACATGACTTGAAAACCCTAAAGTTATTGCATAGCCGAAACCCTAATATAGAATGGAAACCTTAGATTTATCCACATGAAAACTAACCCTCATAAAACCTCATCATGTATCTTTTGCAAACATAGCATGGTCAAAAACATCACTTTGAAACCCTAAACATGTGATGGCCGAAACTTTAAGAACATGTAACATGGGTTAGGTTTAACTTCATAAACTCTAATTCAACATAAAAGTTCCTTAAGCATATATTAGGCCATACTAAATTAAAACAACACTTTAAAACCTAGCTTCTTCATTTAACCGAAATATCAAGAATATTTCTTCATGCTCTTGCAACAACAATCACTTCAACATTTGAAAATCATGAAAACAACATCATAGAGCTATTATGTTGCAAGGTGAGGGGAGTCTTACCCTTGGTTCCTTAGAGAATTTTATACCCTAAAGAGAAGAGAAGATGAAGCCTTGTGAAGCCCTTAATCCTTCCTTGTTTCTCCTAGATCCTCCTAGCCCTCCTAGCTCCCTTCCCTTGCTTTCTTAGCTTGGTTGATGATGAAACCTTCCAAGGGAGCTCTCGGCCAAGATGAACAAGAGAGGGAGAGAGGGTTGCTTGCGGTGAGAAAATGGAAGAAGAAGAGAGATTTTCGGCAATAGAAGGTTTAAAAGGGTGGTGGAGTAGGGAGTTACAACTCCATCTTGCACCTCCTCCATTAACTTCCCTTAAATCATGAAGTAAAGGCTACAAGGTGTCTCTTCACTTGTTCATGTGTCCTTTCATGTGCTTTCAACCTTAAGTAGAAATTCCCCTATCATTTTCATAAGAAAAACTTGCTAGACCTTGTGGTTACCCCATGCTTCTCCTAGGCTTGCCATTTCCTTGAGGTCCAAGGTTCAATCCTTGGCACCTCCATTCTTTCTTTTTTCTTTTTATTTTAGCAAAGCCCACATGAGATAAGCCCATTTAAGTTATCCATTCCTTAAGGCCCATTTTCATTTCTTTTTATCATTAGCTAGCCCATATAAGAGAAAAGCCCATCATGAAAACATTAAACCCTTAGAGCCCATTAGGAAAAATCCTACTAATGGTCCATTAAGGGTAGAAGCCCATTTAATATTAAGGCTCATTTAGTATTTCTACTAAATTTTCCTCTATTGTGGGAGACAAACCCGGATGTATAGACTACCACGGGCATTACACCGGGTACCTTTCCCACTCCGACATCAACCCATGCTCAAGTCCTACTAACACTCAACTGCAATACAGACAGCCAAGCATACGAACGACTGTGCAGGGGAAGGTTGCGTCCATGTCTCCACATCTCGCCCTGTCACTGCTGCCATCATCCTACTTACGGCTAAACGACAAAGGTGACGTGTGACATCTCACCACAGAGCAGTTATAGGAGTATCGCCCCTATCTCCTAGATATCACCCTATCGGTGCAGTTGTCAGACACATCCAGGTTTGGTCCCTCCGGATACCACCACAGCCTGCCCCCTGTCAGATGGAATGTTCTCTTCGAAGGTATATTAATTCCCACGCAGGTATTAATGAGGGATATCCAAGCTCTTGCATTCTCACTACGACAACTGTTCTTACTACTGTTCTTACTACTGCTATTTTTCTCTCTTCACTGGAGAACTGACTTGAGCGTCGGAGTGGCCTGCCGGGATCCCTCAGCGCCAGCTAATCCGTTCGTTCGTGTTCATCTCGCAGGTCCCCCTCCTACTAGGGCCCGCATCGGTTGAGGTGGCATCTTCTTGACCGATGGATTGACTATCGTCGATTTTTGATCGGAACACTTGGTATCACTGTTGTGCCTCCCAGTGATAGCCTATTGCTTCTCCTAGTTTTGAGCGGATAACTGACAAACCTGCATTCTGCCTGTGTCTGAAACTGCTTGTTGCGCTGACCTTGCATGTGTTTGCATCTTTGTGGTACTTGGTGAGCTTACTTTGCCCCACTTATTACCCACAAGGTCATCCATCTTGTTTGACTAAGGTTGTTGTTGTAATGAATGTTCAACCTACACAATTGGCACATCAGTTTGGCAATCTGATAACATTGATCCAGTGACCTCCGGCTGAGTTGCAGTCTTATTTATTGCTGATGTACTCATCATCTGCCCCTGTGCTACGTTTCCTCCCTGTTGTTGGTTGTTGGCTTCATAGTCCTTGTCCCTTAGCAGCTCTTCTTGTGTGTCATGTTTGATTGATAGTCTCCCGAGTGATGAGTAACTAGGAGTTGTTATAGTTTGCTTTCGCCGAGACCCTAGCAAAGTGACTGCCTTTGTTCTTTGTAAGTTGGTTAGTGTTCAGGGGTTTGCCAACCTATCCCTCATTTCTGCAGTCAAATGTAAAGATTAACCATAAACTATGGTGTACCTACAACTTATACGAAACCATCCATCAGTTGGCCAGATCTATCACAGCTTGCAATCCAAGAAAACAGCTAAGGAATCTTCTGACAATATAGAACCACATGCCTCTTCAAGTAGTTTCACATCCCCTTTTGAGGACAACACAGTCCAAGGTTGGTTGGACGAAATGCAATACAGTTTCATCTTAGTCTTGTCTTAGAGAATAAGTCCACCCACTTCTTATTCTTTGCATCTTGTTCATTCTGCAAGCCACCCACCTTCACCTTGTCTTTATTGGCACCCCCTTCTTTAACCATTGGGAAAAAAATGAAATAGGGGAGATTGTTAGTGCACTCACCCTAAGCATATGTCTTGAGGTTTGGATAAATTTTAAGCTAGGCAACTATACGATCTAATATGAATGTCAATGTCAAGTGTGAATGTGTAGACAAGCTTGACATAAGTTGAACTCCAAGGAAATGAATGGCAGCTTGACATAAGTTGCAAGGGGAAGTCCAAGTAGGAAATTGGCAATAGAGTTGTAGTAGGTCGAGGACTGAATGTTAGGCAATGAAGACCAAGTAGACACTTGGTAATGAAGACCCAGTAGGTTAAAGACTAGATGCTACACAAATGAAGTCCCAAAAGCATGAGGAAGCTTCTTGGCAAGATGAGGTCCCATAAGCACAAGGAAGTTTTTTGGCAAGATGAAGTCCTGGAAGCATGAAGAAGCTTGTTAGCAAGATGAAAACTTAGAGACACAAGGAGTCCCATAGGTATGAAAAATCTCTTAACAAGTAAAGGCAAGTCCTAAGTAAGTTTGTAATTTAGAAGGAAGGGAAAAGATAGGCATGGACTTAGAAGTCAACTCAGATGATCAGTAGACAGGTGTATAAATATTTGTCGACTAATCAAGACTTAACCAGAAACCAAAAATAGAATCGGATATTCTGTTCAAAATATTCTAAATTCAGATGAAGCGGTCAATTGATGATTTATTATTAGTTAATTGGTAAAATCTCAAATCTAATACTATAATTCACGAGGCATTCACTCCATGATGTTCAAACTTTAGAGTATTGAATTAACTGGTATATTAAAGCAGTCGATAGAGCAGTTGATTGATTTAGGAGCAGCCGATTAAAATAGTAGACTTCTTAAAGGAAACAATGGAAATAGAGTCGTTATTTGACAATGATTGTAAGCAATTACAAGATCCTTACCGGTTATTATTACAGTAGTCGATTGATATTCGTAAACAATCAATTGGACTTGATTTGTAACAAAGGTAAAAACAATAAAGAGTTGTTGGTCTAATTTGACAGTAACCATCATCAATAACCAAAGCAATCAACTAGTGGCCTTTTCGTAATCAACTTATGGCGACAAATATTGCAAAATAGTAATTAAACTCGATGCAAATAAAATCTATA
>NW_027431663.1:0-5912 GCF_044706935.1 Curcuma longa
TTTTGTTGGGTTTTTCGGGCCGCAAAAATTGCTTTTGCGTTGCGGAAACCCTGAAATCCATGCCACTGGATCCGTGCAAAAAATAATAAAATTGCACATACATGTTTCTACTCCTAGATCTACTCTAGATCTACATGTAAAGAGGCATTTACCCTTGATGCGTGCCCTTCGCGTATCCCGCTCGTCCAAACGGATGCCGGATCTCGAGAACGTCAAGTGCCGCTCCTCTATTGGTATCCACACGAACAATTGGTGGAGAAAACGAAACCACAAGGTGTGCTAGCACCTTAGGAGGTTTCGGCCAGCACTAGAGGAGAGGAGAGGGAGAAGAGAAGAAACTCTAAGGAGAGGAAGAGCTAGAATGAGAGGGGTGAATGAAAAATCAAAACCAAACCCCCCTTATAGTGGCCGGCCACTTCAAGAGGGCTTTAAGGCCATTAAATGCCATAAAATGCCATGAGTTACAAACCTCCTTTGTAACCCCCATGAGGTGGCAACCCTTGATGATGTGGAGCATCATCATTGGCCACCACTTATGCCACCTCAACTCAAAGTCAATTGGTCAAGTCAAGCATTGACCATGAGGTGGCATAAGTCAAGTCAACATGGACTATGACATGGCAAAAGTCAAGTCAAACTTGATGATGATGTGACACAAAGTCAAGTCAAACTTGACCCCCAAGTCAAGTCAAACTTGACTATAAAGTCTTCCTTCTCAAGTCAAGTCAAACTTGACTTCTAATCTCCAAGGTTGATCAAATCAACTCCACTAGTCTAGTTTGGATTACACTTAACCCAATTTGATTCATCACATGAATCTAATCCTCTTGGTTCATCATATGAACCTAATCTCCACCTAATTGCCCTTTGTGTGTGACCCTATAGGTTCTTGTAACGTTGGCAATGCTTCTAAACCGATTTAGAAACATAAGTAGTGAGCGGTATCTAGCAACACATCACTACTACCCAAGTTACAAGAATGTTGAGATCCAACATCACCATTGTGACTACTAATTGTGACTCTTCACAATATGTGACAATGTCCTTCTATCCTTGATATCATGATTGATCAAACCGAGGCATAGACCGTGTCATCCTCTAATCAATCTGTGTCTTGAACTCCAAGTAGACTCACTACAATCAAACGAGCTCAACATCACATGTTGACTCATTTGGGCATGACCATGCACTTTAGTGGTCTCACTCTATCAAGAACTATGATATCACTCCCGTTATATGGGAGGGATAGATCCCATCTACATCACTCACATCCCTCCGCATAATTTGTTACATACCCAGTAATCGCCTTTATAGTCCACCCAGTTACGGGTGACGTTTGACGAAGCCAAAGTAAGTAACTCCTTATGTAGGGAACCATGGTGACTTCAGGTCTAAGGACTAATAGTCATACTAATAGCCACATGAGAAAGTATATGACACTCATATAACGATCCATGATACTTTCTCATGGCGGGTCATTCAGTATACATTCTCCAATGTATACCTATGTGTCAACTTGATATCTCATATCCATGACTTGTGAGATTAAGTCATCGTGTTGACCTACATGCTAGTCTTGTCGCATTAACATTGTCCCTGAATGTTAATACTTGACTAGGAATCATTAAGAGTAGTGTTCTCTTGTAAGATACCGGAAAATTTCAACATGGATACAAAAAAAATTCGTCTCGCGGAGACGAACCAAACGAAACTTGTTTGGACCAAATCGGAGGTCGTTTGGCCACTGAATCAAGTGAACCAAACTTAAATTCGAGTTGCTACAGTACTGGTTGAGCTGGTTTGGTTTAGCCAGGGTTGGTTGATTTGACTTGGGTTCGATTGTTAAGTTAGGGTTAATGGGTATTGGATCTTCAATAAACCGACCCGTTAACTAAAACCACCCTTTAAGAAACCTACAGTAGCATCTCCTCGCGTCTTCCGCCGCAATTCCGATCGCGATCTCGCCGTGAGTTCATCTTCTCCACAGCGCGAGCTGGTGTCCACAAGCGGAGCGAGGCAGAGCAGTACCACCGGCCGTTCGCCCTCCTATCGCGAGCCTTCTCAGTCGCCGCCGGCCGTTTGCCGTCTTCTGATTGCGAGCCCTTCTCAGCCGCCGCCGGTAAGTTTTGGCGATTTTGTGGTATTCGGTTTGATTTCCTTGGATTTGATTTGAGATTGGAAGGTCAGATTGGTTGGATTCTTCGATTCGGTTGGAGCTTGTTTCTCGCTGGGAAAAGACTCGGATCAAGCTTGGTGGCAGTGGGTTGCGGCGGTAGACCGAAGGTAGGAGGCTGAATAAGAAGAATCTGAGATAGGTTTTGGGATATGATTGATCTTTAGCTGGATCTTGATGGTTTCCTTCCCACAGTTCGGTAAGGTGGGTTGCCAATCGGTGCTTGAGGAAACACCTGACCGCAAGCAAGAAGAAGGATCGGAGAGGAAGAAACCGAATAGGTAAGGGAGTAGATTTGGTTTGATTGCATTCGTTGCTTGGAATTGAATCTTGTAACAGGGTTTTGGAATCTTTAGGTTGCTGGAGATTTATCCTCTCCTTAGCTTGGAAGTGTGATCGGATCGAGTGGAGGCTCCTTGATCTGCGGCAGCAAGGTGAGATTATTACCTTGCGTTTGGGTTATTTTGTTCAACAGGAATAAATTAAGTGTTGTTGTTTTATAGATAATAAATCTGGTTAGGTTGGTTAGTATATGGATCTGTTGAATGTTAGGATGGGTGGATCGGGTAATTTATCCTGATGTGAATTTGGATTAAATCTACCTTAATAAGTGATTTAGGAAATGGAGTTGGTTTGGTTTGATTTAAGTTGGCTGGTAATGATTAGCTAACTCTATATATACATATGTTCTTTGATCCAGGATATTGATTTGAGTGGATTGGTTGCGGACATTATCAGACTCGGATTCTTTGCGATTACATGCAACCAATCGGAAGGCGGGTACTTTGACTTATTCTTTATAGATAGGTCTTATAGATATGTGTATTGCATGCTATCAGTAATTCATGATCCTGTTCGTATCTATCTCACTTGATACCATGATCTGCTTTCTATACCAGTTATTAGTTGTTGGTGCAATAGCTGCCCCAAGTGCATTGAGTTTCAATGTTTGGCTAAACTATGTTTGAAGTTAGGCAATTCTTGTTGATCTAACATGTGTGATGCAAGTTTGCAGCGTAGTCTTGGCAAAGGAAAAGTCCAAGCGTAGTCTTGGCAAAGGAAAAGTCCAAGGGTGGTCTTGGCAAAGGAAAAGTCCAAGGGTGGTCTTGGCAAAGGAAAAGTCCAAGGGTGGTCTTGGCAAAGGAAAAGTCCAAGGGT
This sequence comes from Curcuma longa, assembly GCF_044706935.1. Lineage (NCBI taxonomy): Eukaryota > Viridiplantae > Streptophyta > Magnoliopsida > Zingiberales > Zingiberaceae > Curcuma > Curcuma longa. The sequence goes on from NW_027431663.1 coordinate 3,332, forward strand.
GGTCTTGGCAAAGGAAAAGTCCAAGGGTGGTCTTGGCAAAGGAAAAGTCCAAGGGTGGTCTTGGCAAAGGAAAAGTCCAAGGGTGGTCTTGGCAAGGAAAAGTCCAAGGGTGGTCTTGGCAAGGAGAAGTCCAAGGGTGGTCTTGGCAAAGACTTGACATGACAAAGCTGATGGAAGCATCTCAGGCTAGTGCAGGGAGGCATGAGGCTGTGGGAGGTGTTTGAAGGCCGAGGTCTAGGTCAAGAGAAGCTGAAATGGGATTTTTCAGCTTCACCAGTCGACTGGCCCTGCCAGCAGTCGACTGCTCATAAATCAGACGCACACAGAAAGATCAGTCGAGCCAGAGGAAGACAGGAGTCGACTGGTCAGTCGACTGGTGTTATGGTTAGTCGACTGTTTCCAGTCGACTGGTCTTGGACAGTCGACTGCTATTTGAACGTTGCAGAAAATAGGCAAGCATTTAATGCGCTTTAATGCGAGATTTTGTTGCCGATTGAAGGCATCAGTCGACTGGCCCTGCCAGCAGTCGACTGATGTTGCAGAGATTATAAAAGAAGCCTGCACGAGAACAACTCAATCTTTTTGCCATTCTTTCATTCTTTTGTGCTTCTTCTGAGAACGTTTTTGTTCTCTATTCTCTGCTTTCTTTCTCTCCTCCTAGACAATATTTCATATCATATTTGAGGAGATCTGAAAAGTTGTAAAGGTTTCTCCGCCTTCGAGGTTTTCGAGAAGGAGAAGATTCATAGTGCATCGGGTGTGTGCGTGCGTGTGGATCCTTGGATTAGTCACCTCTGCGGAGGTGGATACCAAGTAAAATAAACCGGGTTAGCGTTGATCTCTTTCTTTCTCTTTTATATTTTTGCTTCCGCTAATCTCTGTGCAGAGAAAGATCAAGAAAAATCGAGAAACGCTATTCACCCCCCCTCTAGCTATTCAACCGATCCTAACATTAGTGTCATTTGATAGTATTGGATACTTACTGATATTACGGATATCAGTCAGTCATTTATCTGTTAGGATCGGTTGAATAGCTAGAGGGGGGGTGAATAGCGTTTCTCGATTTTTCTTGATCTTTCTCTGCACAGAGATTAGCGGAAGCAAAAATATAAAAGAGAAAGACAGAGATCAACGCTAACCCGGTTTATTTTACTTGGTATCCACCTCCGCAGAGGTGACTAATCCAAGGATCCACACGCACGCACACACCCGATGCACTATGAATCTTCTCCTTCTCGAAAACTCGAAGGCGGAGAAACCTTTACACCTTTCTGATCTCCTCAAAAATGATATGAAATATTGTCTAGGAGGAGAGGAATAAAGCAGAGAACAGAGCACAAAAACGCTCACAAAAGAAGCACGAAAGAATGAAAGAATGGCGAAGATTCTAAGTTGTTCTCGTGCAGGCTTCTTTTATAATCTCTGCAACATCAGTCGACTGCTGGCAGGGCCAGTCGACTGATGCCTTCAATCGGCAACAAAATCTTGCATTAAATGCCATTAAATGCTTGCCAATTTTCTGCAACGTTCAAATCACAGTCGACTGTTCAAGACCAGTCGACTGGCAACAGTCGACTATCCATAACCCCAGTCGACTGTCCAGTCGACTCCTGTCTTCCTCTGGCTCGACTGATCTTTCTGTGTGCGTCTGATTTATGAGCAGTCGACTGCTGGCAGGGCCAGTCGACTGGTGAAGCTGAAAAATCCCATTTCAGCTTCTCTTGACCTAGACCTCGGCCTTCAAACACCTCCCATAGCCTCATGCCTCCCTGCACTAGCCTGAGATGCTTCCATCAGCTTCGTCATGTCAAGTCCTTGCCAAGACCACCCTTGGACTTCTCCTTGCCAAGACTACCCACTTGGACTTTTGCTTGCCAAGACCCACTTGGACTTTTGCTTGCCAAGACTTCCCACTTGGACTTTTGCTTGCCAAGACTTCCCACTTGGACTTTTCCTTTGCCAAGACTACCCACTTGGACTTTTACCCACTTGGACTTTTGCTTTGCCAAGACTACCCACTTGGACTTTTCCTTTGCCAAGACTACCCACTTGGACTTTTCTTTTGCCAAGACTACGCTTGGACTTTCCTGCAAACTTGCATCACACATGTTAGATCAATAAGAATTGCCTAACTTTAAACATGGTTTAGCCAAACATTGAAACTCAATGCACTTGGGGCAACTATTGCACCAACAATCTCCCCCTTTTTGATGTTTGGCAAAACTTTGTTTAAGTTAGGTCTTTAAATCATTAAAGCAAAGCATGTGATTAGAATATGATAAGTAAGGCATAAATCACATGATATCAGAGTGTTGAATAGTATCATAGAATATGATAACTTGCATAGCATGAATAAGCATTAACAGAATAAACAACTTTCCTTAAACATTCATCTTTCTCTAATTAACTTAAACATTCTCTTTCTCCCCCTTTTTGTCAAAGATCAAAAAGTGTTTCCATAGACAAAGTAGGATAAATTTCTACTCAAAAATATGTTTGTCCCTCTTAATATTGCACCAACAATCATTTCGGAGGGAAAAATTTAGGTAAGGGTTCAAAATATGTTGAAAACAGAAAATTC
>NW_027431664.1:0-9357 GCF_044706935.1 Curcuma longa
AAACACAAGAGCCCAATGATCGGGCAACTTGAGATCATTTCTGAAAAATTTTTGTTCTGCAAGAATCTACCGGAACGGTTTTTCAAGACTTTTCCATCACCATCTACATCACTCACATCCCTCCGTATAATTTGTTACATACCCAGTAATCGCCTTTATAGTCCACCCAGTTACGGGTGACGTTTGACGAAGCTAAAGTAAGTAACTTCTTATGTAGGGAACCATGGTGACTTCAGGTTTAAGGACTAATAGTCATACTAATAGCCACATGAGAAAGTATATGACATTCATATAACGATCCATGATACTTTCTCATGGCGGGTCATTCAGTATACATTCTCCAATGCATACCCATGTGTCAACTTGATATCTCATATCCATGACTTGTGAGATCAAGTCATCATGTTGACCTACATGCTAGTCTCGCCGCATTAACATTGTCCTTGAATGTTAATACTTGACTAGGAATCATTCAGAGTAGTGTTCTCTATATCATCTCTTTATAAAATGTAGAAATATGAGATGTTGGGATGTATACCAGAATCCTAGCTATCTATGTGAATAAACATTCTGAAATGAGAATTACTTTTGGTCAATATTTGCATTTAGTTTTTATGCAAGTGTCCATTTAATCTATATTGTAGATAAACATGGTGTGCAGAGTGACACACAGAAGACCATGTTGTCAGTTCCTTATAGATTATAAACAGTGTTCACAACCAAGATGGATTGGACAAACCATTGGACTGGTTGTAGTGTAATTTGGTCTTAGTCTGTCTTGACTATAGAATTACACTAGTACACTCAGTGTGTATTGAGCAGGACCATCTGAGGATTGTTCGATTTATACTGACTATATAATCGAACTAAACCTCTGTTACTATAGATGTACATGCTCTTAATCCCGATATAATAAACGGGCACCTATATTTAGTAATTATTGCTTTGATTTACCAAAGGGTGAGATCTTTCCGTCAGATCAAATATTCTCGGTAAGTTGGGTGATGTTACTATTTATAGGGTGTGCCGTTAATTATAGAAGGAATCCGTGTCCCAGTAGGGCTGATGATGTCCCCTTGAGGAGCTCATAAAGGATTATCATGTAAACCCTGCAGGTGGACTTAGTTCCGCATGATAACAAAGGTTGAGTGGTACTACTCTTGGATTAGAAGTTAATTAAATTCGAGTTGTCAGTAACTCATTTAATTGACGGACATACGATATCTTAAACACGGGGAGATTAATGTACTTATAGTAAGAAGGAGCTCATATTATAATATGGGATTGGTGCGGTAGTGCAATAATAACTCTTTAGTGGAATGAGTTATTATTGATGGACTTAAGCTGTGTGTTCGGTGGAGAACATGGGAAGCTTAAGCCCATCGGGAGGCCAAAACCAATTCCTCCTCGAGGTCCCTACTGTAGCCTCTGGAAATCCTCAAATCCACCTAAGGAAGAATTCTTGGAGACTTTCGGAAGAATTCTTGAAGACCTCTTGGAGACCTTCGGAAGAATTCTTGAAGACCTCAGAAGACCTTGGAAGACCTCCGGAAGAATTCTGTGAGAAATTTCGGATAAGGAAATTCTATTTATAAAAGAAAATTTCTGGAATTTTATTTGGAATTTTTTCGAGAAAAATTCGGATAAGAAAGAAATTTTTTATAAGAATTTCCGCTAAGAAATTTCGTCTCTTCTCGTACAAAATTTTATTATAAAATTTTATAAATTAATTTTGTTAAATTAACAAAAACACTACAAAAAAATAGGTATTTTGCGACGAACTTTTGGGACGAAAAAATTTCGTCGCCAATTAGCAACGAAATTTGGGACAAATCCATATTTCGTTGCTAATCTGCAACAAATTTTGCGACGAATCCAATATTAGTCGCTAATTTAGCAACTCAATCAATTCGTTGCTGAGTTCGTTGCAAAAAAATAAATCGTCGCTAAATTAGTCGCAATTTGGCGACGAACCGGATTTTCGTTGCCAATTTGGCGACGAAAATCTTGTTGTCGCCACATCGGCGACGAATATGATTGTTCGTCGCCAATTTAGCGACGAAAATAAAATTCGTCGCCAATTTGGCGACGAACAATCATATTCGTCGCCAAAATTTTGGAACGACGAATTTGGCGATGAATTTTATTGTTCGTCGCTAATTTTGCAACAAATGCTGGATTCATCCCAAACTTAGGGACGAATTCTGGATTCGTCCCAAAATTAGGGACGAATCCAGAATTCGTCGCGAAATTTTGGGACGAATTTTGGATTCGTCCCTAATTTTGGGACGAATTCCAGAATTCGTCCCTAATTCGTCCCAATTGTGGGACAAATTTAGGGACGAATCTACAATTCGTCGCAAAAATTAGGGACGAATTCTAGATTCGTCCCAATTTGGCAGTTAGGGATGCTATAATTTAGCGACCGAACGGGCGTCGGTCGCTAAATTAGCGATCGAACCGGCGTTCGGTCGTAAAATTTAGCGACCGAATCGGAGTTCAGTCGCTAAATTAGCGACCGAATTCCAGTCGGTCGCTAAATTAGCGACCGAACTTTGATTCGGTCGCTAAATTAGCGACTGAACTCCGATTCGGTCGCTAAATTTTGCGACGAACGGAGAATTCGTCGCCAAATTGGCGACGAAACTCTCTGTTCGTCGCCAATTGACGACGAATTTGGCGACGAAATATGTTTTGTCGCAAAAAACCCTACAGTCGAACAATTTTTCTCTTATTCCACGCTAAATTGGCGACGAACATCGTATTCGTCGCCAATTGGCGACGAATTTGGCGACGAACTTTGTTTTGTCGCAAAAAACCCTACAGCCGAACAATTTTTCCCTAATTCCACGCTAAGTTGGCGACGAACATTGTATTCGTCGCCAAATTGGCGACGAATATGCAAATTCGTCGCTAAATTGGCGACGAATATGAAAATTCGTCGCCAAATTGGCGACGAATAAGCTGTTCGTCGCCAATTTGGCGACGAATTGGTTTTCGTCGCAAAAAACTTAATTAAACCCTAGATCCGAACTTTCCTTTTCTTCTCCCACGCGAAGTTTCTGCTGCCGAAGTCTCTCTCGCCGAATCTCGCTCGCCGGATCTCTCCCTCTCTCCCTCGCCGGATCTTTCCCTCGCCGGAGCTCTCTTCCTCGCCGGAGCTCTTCCTCGCTGGTTCTCTCCCTCACCGTAGCTCTCCCTCGCCGCCGGATCTCGCTGATTTCGCCGGATCTATCCCTCGCCGAAGTTCTCCCTCGCCGGATCTCCCTGATTTGTCGCCGAGATCTCTCCGAAAGCTTTCCTCCTCACGTGGTAACCTTCCTCCTTCCTTTTTCCTCTTTTCTTCTGTGTTTTTCGCCGCCGACGCCGTTGGGGGGACATCGCCGGACGTCGGGCGGCGCTGCCTGTCCCTGGCCGCCGTCGGGCGTCGCTGGCCGCCGCTTGCCGGCGCTGGCCAGCCTTTGCCGGCGCTGGCCGGCCCTTGCCGCCCCTGGCCGGCCCTTATCGGCGCTGGCCGCCCCTGGCCGGCCTGGCCGCCCCTGGCCGGCCCTTATCGGCGCTGGCCGCCCCTGGCCGGCGGTGGCCGGCCCTTGCCGGCGCTGGCCGGCCCTGGCCGGCGCTGGCCGTCGCTTGCCGGCGCTGGCCGTCGTAGATGTTTCGATTAGCCCTTCCATGTTGAACATTACAAGCCAGCTTATAGTATGTAACTTGGACAACAATACATATAATTTCTGGTCTCAAATATCTATTTACCTGTTATTTTCCTGATAAATATGTTGGATCTGTTCAAAAATGAGGTTTTGTTTAACAGTCTGTAGTTTTTTTTGCATCAATGTCCAAAAGATTGCTTATAACTGTTAATACTTGATTAATAAGCAAAGAAACAGCATGACATCATGAATTTATCACACAATTGTCAAATGCCCATCAGTGTATAATCTGTGCCAAGCAGACATCAAACCCATCATATGAAAACGTCCCATTTGATATCTACTCAACTAGTTTCCTCAGTATCAAACATGATTATTTTGTTTTTCCCCCATATTACATGAGATAGGAGATTACTCAAACCTATGAGAAATCATCACAAAATTGCATAATCCTTTATGTGACAGTTTATATTTTGAAGGAAATTTTAATTGATGCAAATAAATGAGTATCAGGGGCCTATAATCTCTAGCATCATATTGTGTATGGGGATATAATAAAGTTAAGCAAATTTACAGCCTATAAACTGAATTAATAAAAGGAACAAGAACATCTTTTAATGGATAGCACGCATCATGTCTTCTGTGATATGTAAGAACATGATAAGCTGACTAAAATTCGCAATGCCCATTCAGGTCATTATGTGAGTAACCAGAGTTGATCAATTCTGATTGTTGACACATGACTTTTAATCTGTAAATTTATTTTTATTCTTCATAAAATACAAATTTTGATAGATTCATTTACAACATTTTAACTGTACATTTTTTCTTATATAGATCATTTAACTTGACTTGCTGGTGCATTCATATTGCAGACATCATTTATCCTGACATCATGGTAAGTTTTTATGTATTTTAATTATGTAAATAATTTTATCTTTCCTAATATGTTTCTTAATATATTTTTTTACAGATGCGACGGGGTAGACGTAGTAGTACTCCTTCAGGTGTAGGCCCCTCTACTTCGGGTGCAGCTCCCCCTACTACAGATGCAGCCCCCTACTACACATGTAGCCCCCTCTACTTCTGGTGCAGCGGCTTCAGATCTAGCCCTCTCACCTTCAGGTGTAGCCCCCTCGCCTTCTGGTGCAACTCCCTCTCCACGACCTTCCCCAGGAGCCATAGCAGGTCCACTACAACAAAAATGACTTTCCGCAGCGCGCAAATATGCTATCCGCAGCGCACATCGCACGCTGCACAGTTGCAAGCTGTTAAAAGTCGTTAGGCATCCGCAGCGCGCAATGCACGCCGCAGATGATCGCATCCGCAGTGCACAATGCGCGCTGCGAATGTGAGCTTCCGCAGCGCGCAATGCGCACTGCGGATGTGATCATCGGCGGCGTGCATTGCACGCTGCGGATGTGAGCTTCCACAGCACGTAATGTACGCTGCGAATGTGATCAATCGCAGCGCGCATTGTGCGCTGTGGATAAAATAAAATAATTAAACCATTCAAATCACAATTATAAACTCAAAACTCAAATAATTAATAACATAAATATCACACACAAATACCATATAAAATTATACATTTATAATCCAACAATTATATATAACATTCACATCTGTTTTGATAAGCTTACAAGACTTTGTTATCTTGAACATAAAGAAAAACAGAAAATAAGTGAGGTTATGTGTATATATGTGCTGATACTTAGCACATATATACTTGTTGACTGGAAGAACTTTCTTGTTGATGAATCTATCCTTGTTGATGAATCTCTGCGAAAATACAGTCTCTGCGAAGGAACATCTTGCTGATGAATCTATCCTTGTTGACTGGAAGAGCTTTCTTCTTCCCCTTGCCCGTCTTGGGTATCTGTGATCAGGGTAAAAACCATAAGGAGCCATGCATGAAAAAAGATGATGAATTGTATGCATTTGTAAAGTTGCAATACCTCGGTCCACATCTCCCTAACATTTTCGAGGACCATGTTGCAGTGGCGATCAAATGCTCTAACTTGACCAAGTAGTTTCTTGTTGTTCCTGCAATTAATAAGCACCTGTTGCAGAAAAGCATGGATGATCTTCTAACACTAAATGTCAATCAAGAGAAAATTTTAGTAATTGACGTGAAGCATCCATACCATTCCAATGTTATTACACATGTCAATCAGGTCATCACAAAAGCCAAATACTTCATCTTCACGAAGTCGTGACAAACTCAAGCATGTCCAATAATCAACAGAAGCACCATTCACCATTTTCTGTGAAGCAACAAAGCCACCATGTCAAAAAATTAGTCAACAGAGAAAGTACAAGATGTATATATCGAAGTGCAAATAATAATAAGAAATCGTCAATAGATCTAATCAAATCCTTTTTTAATTTTAAGATAATACATTCTCATAAAAAAACATCGAAATTGAAAACTCTAAAAAATTTGATCCAATTAAAAACTAAAGACAAATCGCTAAAGTTACAAGCAAAAAAAAACATGTTACCTTGTTTATCATGTTCCACTGACCTATAGACGGATTGCAAGATTTTTCTCTGCCGGAGTCATGATACATTAGCTGTAACATTCCAAACAAATAGATTGAAATAAGTTAATTCATAGCATTAGTAATTACACAGAAACAGTAGATATCAAAGCCAAGAATTACTATACAAGGGTCAAATATTTAGAGGGAAAATACAAATACCTTAGGTGGAGGTAAAACACGAGCTTCTACGGAAGTGAACTCATACTTCATCTTCAAACCAAATTCCTTCATGAATACATCATTATTGTAGTCGTTTTGTTGAACCATCTGGCAAATCATAGTGATATAGAAGTTACACTAACAAGCTTTGGAAATCTTTAATTTAATTATATCAAAAGACATCTAACAGTTTTAATATTACTATAGTACTTCAAGGAACAAAAACAATGTGCATAGTATCACAAACCTGAAAAATGCTCTGTTCTCTATCAATCGGCCTCTGGCATGTACTTCTCAATATTGCAGTAACTTGTCCCTCGTTCAGCTTTTTGGTATAGCATTGTCCCTCAACAATTGTGCAAACCTAGACATTCACAAATCATTCAGTGAAGAACATATGTTTGAGAGAATTAGTAGATCATATATGTACCTCCATTGGTAAGTAGACTGGTTTGCTCTCACTCCCAGCCAGGAGGCAAGGCCACATGACACACACACCAAATTGTAATTATACCGTTCCTTAAAGTATTGGACCACTGATATCTCAGATTGTGTTTCGCTTATAGGAAACCATGTTATCTCAAAAGGCAAGGATAACCATGGTAACATGCATAACAAGGAAAAAATGAACCCATTAGGATCAATTAACTGCTAACACAAGGGATCATATTAAAAGACCTAGGCACTTAATCAACAAAAATTGCAGTAACACAATTTAGATGACATGTTACTGAAAACTTTAGTCGAAAGATTACAGCCCACCTTGTATAATGGGATACCCTAGATGAATTGACAGTTTCCTCAACATAAGTTTAGATCAACAATAGGAACCAACAATAGGAAAAAAGCAAATACCAAAGATAGTCAAGAATATGTTTTTAATATACACTATATAAGGCCTTACAAATATGTTTTTAATATACACTATCAATTCTGAATGCAGCAGCTATCTTGCAGATCAAGCTCACAGCAGCTTCAATGCTACTTCAACTGAGACATGCAATTTGTATAGCCCTGAAATTTATACTTCATAAAAGGACACTTGTAGCCTTTTAGATAAGTTATGGGTTAAGGTTTTTATATTGCAGTTATGAGACATTCAAATCTAGTAGCTCAACAATGATTATAACAATTTGTTATTAGATAAGTTAGTTACTACTTCATAAAACTCAAGACACTTGTAGCCTTTTTCTCCTAGGAACCTAAAAAGGGCTGGAGAAGATTAAAACACAATATTTATAAAATGCGAATGCCCAATACATTCTTTCCCTACAAGTATTTGGAATGATGTAAAAAATGTCAAAAAGTGATCTGGAATCCCAATGTTGGTCATCAGAGGAGAGAAAAACCCATGAAGACGTTGGGATATTAAGCTACACAGTGATGTTAGAGCTACAACGTGAAATACCACTGCATTTAACTTAAACTATTCTCAACTATTGAATTTCTAAAAAGTGAAACTAATAAGATGTACGAGCAAACTCATTCTGAATCTACGAAAAGACAGAACAATTGAGGAAAGATTTGCAACCTTATGCTTTGCAGGAATAAAGCAATAATGTTGATTACGGGTATCCACCGTGGAATATTTAGTATCAGCTTCTATCTGTAATCAACAAACAATTGACACAAGCTAGATCTGTGATGATCAGAGCAAAAGAAAACCAAGAAAATGCTAAGATATAAAAAGAGGAAAATTAGAGGCAAGATAGGTGTTAAACAGACCTTCACAGGATGCCTTAAACAAGCTCGTTGAAGTTTACTGACCTACAGAAGCAATAACACAACACAAACAGTTTGAATAATTTGTACTCTTTATCTTTCAACAAGTCTTGGGCAAAAATATTGAATACACCATCAGAACAAGATGCAAATCTTTATCATACAAGGCATGCCTTGAATACAGTTCAAATATGATGTTAGGCAATTTTATGTACTACTATAAACAAGGCAAGAGGACAGGCAAATACGAAGACTGACTACGTTTTATTTAGTTGGCACAACCTTTTCTTGCAATCATAGTGCATTTTCTATGTTCAAACCTAGGGAACTGAGATTTTTAGTTACAAAGCCAGTAGCCTATTGTGATATGTTCATGTTGGTACACAGTGATGTTAGAGCTACAAACCAAGAGCTACACAGTGATGTCCGGAATAGGCCTTTGAGGATTAGCAATCCGACCATGCCCTTTGAATGATTTCACAGAAAATGCTTCCTAATGATCTGAAGAAAGCTGTAAGCTCCTGCCAAATACTGAGAACTCATTACTACTGAATATTTACTACTGAATATTTACTGAATACCTGGTGAGGGAGGAGGGTGAGCGGCGGATCGCGCGAGGGAGGAGGGTGAGCGGCGATTAGGGCAGCGCGCGGAGGGATTACGACGGACGACGGAGCGCGATACCTGGCGAGGGAGGACGGTGAGCGGCGGATCGCGCGAGGGAGGAGGGTGAGCGGCGATTAGGGCAGCGCGCGGAGGGATTACGACGGGCGGGATGGATTTTGCGTGATTAGGGCAGCGGCCGGGGAGGGATTATCGGGGCGGGATGGATTTTGCGCGATTAGGGCAGCGCGCGGGGCGGGCGGGATATCACGCGAGGGAGGGCATGATTTTGGATAGGGATTATCGCGGATGGGATATGAGGAATTTAGGGTTTTTTTTAGAAATTAAAAATAATATAATTATAATTATAATTTATAAATTTTAACAGTGGACATTGTACGCTGTCAATATAAATTTTTAATAGCGCACATTGTACGCTGTTAAAAATACTTTTAACGGCGCACAATATGCGCTGTCAAAAATAACTTTAACGGCGTACAATGTGCGCTGTTAAAAGTATTTTTAACAGCGTATTATTATTGCGCGCTGCGGTTGATAAAAATATGATATTATCCGCAGCGCATTTTATTGGGCGCGCCGTCAAAGCAACTATTAACAGCGCGCCTATGATGTGCGCTGCGGATGACGCGCTGCGGAAAGTCATTTTTGTTGTAGTG
>NW_027431665.1:0-12859 GCF_044706935.1 Curcuma longa
TATGTAAGGGCGAGCGTTACAGAAGGTCCAGAAAGCCGATAGAAGAAGAGTTTGATGAATCATCAGATTTCGAGAGTAACAATGAGGCTACAACCGAACTAGTCAACTTTGTTCGAAAGATGCTACGGAAGAAGAAGGGAATAAAAAAATTAGAAGTAAAGAAGATGGTGTAAAAAGCAAATTCCAACAAACCATCTACCAACAAGACGGATCTCACTTGCTATGGGTGCAAGGTGAAAGGTTACTTCAGATTAGAGTGTCCAAATCAAAAGAAGGAGCGCAAGTCAAGGAAGAAGACTCTCAAAGCAATGTGGGATGAATCCTCGTCAGAAGAGTCAAAAGAAGAACTGACCACGAGCTTTCTTGCACTTCTGGCTCGGGATGAACCAACGAAAACAAACAACGAGACAGATACTGACTCAAGCTCAAGCCACTAATCCGCATCCATTTTCGAAGGTCCTAATATCACTGTAAGTGTTGATAAATTGTAGTCAATTATTTATTGTCTAACAAAGAAATTAGCCAAATCCAATGCCCTAGTTGAATCACTGCAAGAGGAGGTAGCACTCCAAGGAGAAAGTTAACTCCAGACCACCAACTGAAGCTATTCAAGTTGGGGATTCAACTTAAGTCAAACTTGAGGAAAAGAACTCCCAATTGAAACTTCAGATTGATGATTTGAAAAGATCTTTTGAAAATTTCACCTCAAGATCCAAGTATCTTGATATGACTCTTGGAAACCAAAGGGTTGAATACAATCGATTTGGGTTGGACACAAAGCTAAGCATAGAGCATACATGATATTATAGAATAGACCCATGAAACCAAGAGTCCAAGCATGAGTTCCCAAATCTAAATTGATTAATTCAGTTAGATCGAACCAATTCTGAGTCCCAAAGGATCAAATTCATTATTTGATCAGACTCTACAAGGGTCGCGATCCAGGGGGACCTAAAACCTTGCATGATTGAAATTAACTATCTCAATTTTTTATTTTTTAGCACTACAACAAAAATGACTTTCCGCAGCGCGCAAATATGCTATCCGCAGCGCACATCGCACGCTGCACAGTTGCAAGCTGTTAAAAGTCGTTAGGCATCCGCAGCGCGCAATGCACGCCGCGGATGATCGCATCCGCAGCGCACAATGCGCGCTGCGAATGTGAGCTTCCGCAGCGCGCAATGCGCGCTGCGGATGTGATCATCGGCGGCGTGCATTGCACGCTGCGGATGTGAGCTTCCACAGCACGCAATGTACGCTGCGAATGTGATCAATCGCAGCGCGCAATGTGCGCTGTGGATAAAATAAAATAATTAAACCATTCAAATCACAATTATAAACTCAAAACTCAAATAATTAATAACATAAATATCACACACAAATACCATATAAAATTATACATTTATAATCCAACAATTATATATAACATTCACATCTGTTTTGATAAGCTTACAAGACTTTGTTATCTTGAACATAAAGAAAAACAGAAAATAAGTGAGGTTATGTGTATATATGTGCTGATACTTAGCACATATATACTTGTTGACTGGAAGAACTTTCTTGTTGATGAATCTATCCTTGTTGATGAATCTCTGCGAAAATACAGTCTCTGCGAAGGAACATCTTGCTGATGAATCTATCCTTGTTGACTGGAAGAGCTTTCTTCTTCCCCTTGCCCGTCTTGGGTATCTGTGATCAGGGTAAAAACCATAAGGAGCCATGCATGAAAAAAGATGATGAATTGTATGCATTTGTAAAGTTGCAATACCTCGGTCCACATCTCCCTAACATTTTCGAGGACCATGTTGCAGTGGCGATCAAATGCTCTAACTTGACCAAGTAGTTTCTTGTTGTTCCTGCAATTAATAAGCACCTGTTGCAGAAAAGCATGGATGATCTTCTAACACTAAATGTCAATCAAGAGAAAATTTTAGTAATTGACGTGAAGCATCCATACCATTCCAATGTTATTACACATGCCAATCAGGTCATCACAAAAGCCAAATACTTCATCTTCACGAAGTCGTGACAAACTCAAGCATGTCCAATAATCAACAGAAGCACCATTCACCATTTTCTGTGAAGCAACAAAGCCACCATGTCAAAAAATTAGTCAACAGAGAAAGTACAAGATGTATATATCGAAGTGCAAATAATAATAAGAAATCGTCAATAGATCTAATCAAATCCTTTTTTAATTTTAAGATAATACATTCTCATAAAAAAACATCGAAATTGAAAACTCTAAAAAATTTGATCCAATTAAAAACTAAAGACAAATCGCTAAAGTTACAAGCAAAAAAAAAACATGTTACCTTGTTTATCATGTTCCACTGACCTATAGACGGATTGCAAGATTTTTCTCTGCCGGAGTCGTGATACATTAGCTGTAACATTCCAAACAAATAGATTGAAATAAGTTAATTCATAGCATTAGTAATTACACAGAAACAGTAGATATCAAAGCCAAGAATTACTATACAAGGGTCAAATATTTAGAGGGAAAATACAAATACCTTAGGTGGAGGTAAAACACGAGCTTCTACGGAAGTGAACTCATACTTCATCTTCAAACCAAATTCCTTCATGAATACATCATTATTGTAGTCGTTTTGTTGAACCATCTGGCAAATCATAGTGATATAGAAGTTACACTAACAAGCTTTGGAAATCTTTAATTTAATTATATCAAAAGACATCTAACAGTTTTAATATTACTATAGTACTTCAAGGAACAAAAACAATGTGCATAGTATCACAAACCTGAAAAATGCTCTGTTCTCTATCAATCGGCCTCTGGCATGTACTTCTCAATATTGCAGTAACTTGTCCCTCGTTCAGCTTTTTGGTATAGCGTTGTCCCTCAACAATTGTGCAAACCTAGACATTCACAAATCATTCAGTGAAGAACATATGTTTGAGAGAATTAGTAGATCATATATGTACCTCCATTGGTAAGTAGACTGGTTTGCTCTCACTCCCAGCCAGGAGGCAAGGCCATGACACACACACCAAATTGTAATTATACCGTTCCTTAAAGTATTGGACCACTGATATCTCAGATTGTGTTTCGCTTATAGGAAACCATGTTATCTCAAAAGGCAAGGATAACCATGGTAACATGCATAACAAGGAAAAAATGAACCCATTAGGATCAATTAACTGCTAACACAAGGGATCATATTAAAAGACCTAGGCACTTAATCAACAAAAATTGCAGTAACACAATTTAGATGACATGTTACTGAAAACTTTAGTCGAAAGATTACAGCCCACCTTGTATAATGGGATACCCTAGATGAATTGACAGTTTCCTCAACATAAGTTTAGATCAACAATAGGAACCAACAATAGGAACCAACAATAGGAAAAAAGCAAATACCAAAGATAGTCAAGAATATGTTTTTAATATACACTATATAAGGCCTTACAAATATGTTTTTAATATACACTATCAATTCTGAATGCAGCAGCTATCTTGCAGATCAAGCTCACAGCAGCTTCAATGCTACTTCAACTGAGACATGCAATTTGTATAGCCCTGAAATTTATACTTCATAAAAGGACACTTGTAGCCTTTTAGATAAGTTATGGGTTAAGGTTTTTATATTGCAGTTATGAGACATTCAAATCTAGTAGCTCAACAATGATTATAACAATTTGTTATTAGATAAGTTAGTTACTACTTCATAAAACTCAAGACACTTGTAGCCTTTTTCTCCTAGGAACCTAAAAAGGGCTGGAGAAGATTAAAACACAATATTTATAAAATGCGAATGCCCAATACATTCTTTCCCTACAAGTATTTGGAATGATGTAAAAAATGTCAAAAAGTGATCTGGAATCCCAATGTTGGTCATCAGAGGAGAGAAAAACCCATGAAGACGTTGGGATATTAAGCTACACAGTGATGTTAGAGCTACAACGTGAAATACCACTGCATTTAACTTAAACTATTCTCAACTATTGAATTTCTAAAAAGTGAAACTAATAAGATGTACGAGCAAACTCATTCTGAATCTACGAAAAGACAGAACAATTGAGGAAAGATTTGCAACCTTATGCTTTGCAGGAATAAAGCAATAATGTTGATTACGGGTATCCACCGTGGAATATTTAGTATCAGCTTCTATCTGTAATCAACAAACAATTGACACAAGCTAGATCTGTGATGATCAGAGCAAAAGAAAACCAAGAAAATGCTAAGATATAAAAAGAGGAAAATTAGAGGCAAGATAGGTGTTAAACAGACCTTCACAGGATGCCTTAAACAAGCTCGTTGAAGTTTACTGACCTACAGAAGCAATAACACAACACAAACAGTTTGAATAATTTGTACTCTTTATCTTTCAACAAGTCTTGGGCAAAAATATTGAATACACCATCAGAACAAGATGCAAATCTTTATCATACAAGGCATGCCTTGAATACAGTTCAAATATGATGTTAGGCAATTTTATGTACTACTATAAACAAGGCAAGAGGACAGGCAAATACGAAGACTGACTACGTTTTATTTAGTTGGCACAACCTTTTCTTGCAATCATAGTGCATTTTCTATGTTCAAACCTAGGGAACTGAGATTTTTAGTTACAAAGCCAGTAGCCTATTGTGATATGTTCATGTTGGTACACAGTGATGTTAGAGCTACAAACCAAGAGCTACACAGTGATGTCCGGAATAGGCCTTTGAGGATTAGCAATCCGACCATGCCCTTTGAATGATTTCACAGAAAATGCTTCCTAATGATCTGAAGAAAGCTGTAAGCTCCTGCCAAATACTGAGAACTCTGAATATTACTACTGAATATTTACTGAATACCTGGTGAGGGAGGAGGGTGAGCGGCGGATCGCGCGAGGGAGGAGGGTGAGCGGCGATTAGGGCAGCGCGCGGAGGGATTACGACGGACGACGGAGCGCGATACCTGGCGAGGGAGGACGGTGAGCGGCGGATCGCGCGAGGGAGGAGGGTGAGCGGCGATTAGGGCAGCGCGCGGAGGGATTACGACGGGCGGGATGGATTTTGCGCGATTAGGGCAGCGGCCGGGGAGGGATTATCGGGGCGGGATGGATTTTGCGCGATTAGGGCAGCGCGCGGGGCGGGCGGGATATCACGTGAGGGAGGGCGCGATTTTGGATAGGGATTATCGCGGATGGGATATGAGGAATTTAGGGCTTTTTTTTAGAAATTAAAAATAATATAATTATAATTATAATTTATAAATTTTAACAGTGGACATTGTACGCTGTCAATATAAATTTTTAACAGCGCACATTGTACGCTGTTAAAAATACTTTTAACGGCGCACAATATGCGCTGTCAAAAATAACTTTAACGGTGTACAATGTGCGCTGTTAAAAGTATTTTTAACAGTGTATTATTATTGCGCACTGCGATTGATAAAAATATGATATTATCCGCAGCGCATTTTATTGGGCGCGCCGTCAAAGCAACTATTAACAGCGCGCCTATGATGTGCGCTGCGGATGACGCGCTGCGGAAAGTCATTTTTGTTGTAGTGTAGTCAAGTGGGATAAGGAGTGCCTTACTTGGTTTGCTTAACTAAGTCGAACTAGCCGAAACTACCTCGCTACATCCTAGACTAGTTAGACCAAAGTTTATCCCTAGATTAACTAAATCTATAATTTCTTGAATCAGCTTTGTCTTAGAAAGTGGTCGTTGTTCCAATAACCAAGAAGGTCCCTATGCCTCGCCACTACCTGAAAGCTGACTCTTGAAATGTATGTTTAGTGAGTCAACAGTTAAATTGAATCTAACTCAAGTTTAATTAAATAATAGATAGCAGTACATTAATTCCTTAATCAAGATAAAATTGGAAAATTATCTCACACAACTCATAGGATTAACTGTGTAATCATCTAGAAATGGGTGAGATGAATTAAGATAATTTAAATTAAAACTTATTTAATCAAATAATTAAAATGTAAATGATTTTAATTAAAACTTAATCAATCAATTAATTAAAATGTAAATGATTTTAATTAAAACTTATTTAATCAGTTAATTAAAACGTAAATCATTTTAATTAAAACTTAATTAATTAATTAAAATGTAAATTAATTTAATTAAAATTTAATCAAAATGAAAATTAATTAAAAGTTAATTAATCGTTAAAACGTTAATCCTTAATTATTAACCTTTAATTAATTCTTAATTGTTAATGTAATTAATCATTAATTAATTCTTAAAAATCTTAACTCAATTAATCTTACTTACCTTAATAAATTTTAACAAATCTTTACCTTAACAAATCTTCACCTTAATAAATTTTAACAAATCATTACCTTAATAAATTTTACCTTAATAAATTTTATCAAATCTTTACCTTAATAAATTTTACCTTAATAAATTTTTTACCAAATCTTTACCTTAATAAATTTTAACAAATCTATACTTTATTAAATTTATAAAACTTTACCTTAATAAATTTACCAAATTTTAACTTACCAAATAAAATCTTTACTAAATCAACCAATTAAATAATTAATTAATCACTTAAATAAACCCAAAAATCAGAAATAAACCTAAAAAAGCCCGTCCCAAGAGTTTCCAGGCGCCTGGATATTAAAATTCAGGCGCCCCGAATCAAATATCGAAAACCAACCCACGATTTTGCGCAAGCACCGCCCTTAATTTTTGAATCCAAGTGTCTGGAAAGAAAATCCAGGCGCCCCGATCCGCTTCTAGGTGCCCGGAATCCCATTATAAAAGTAACCGAGGCCAACACTTTTCATCCACACCAAAACCCGTTCTACCACCAAAACCCCCTTCCCGCGACGCCGGCAAAGCATATAGGTCGTCAGTTCTAGTTTTATTCTGCGAAAATACCTAGGTAAGCCTCTAAAATCACTCTACAATTAATTATTTTAAATTTTGGTAGTAAGATTTCTTATTTTATGTAATAGGATTAAGAAAAGGGTTCATGAGGCTGTTCCCTCTAGGACCCTAGCATAGACACTAGTTTCCCCACTGAGGAACATAGAGTTAGATTTGCATCATTATTATCCATACCACTACATTCTAGATATATTCCCACTGAGGAACATAGAGTTAGATTTGCATCATTATCATTCATACCACTACATTCTAGATATATTTGTAGGATTTTCTTTGCATAATCATGCATACCATCGATGGAGGTTATAGAGTACTATGGCCTTCAACGATTAATTTATTGTACTAGCCTGGTTTATACTGAGTTGTATAATAATCTAGTTTAGGTCGATGACCTAGCTTATTCCACCCGAGTTAGAGGGAGGGATATTACCATATCACCCACTGTCATTAGAGAACACTTAGGACTACGCCATTCACTCTGTCCATTTGCATGCTACCTTTTGGGGATCCCTACTCCCACGTCACCCTAGACCTTATGCAGTCATATTTTTTGGGAGAGGAGTGGGTTCCCATAGTGTCTCAGTTCGCCTCTGTTAGACTTAGGATATAGGACTACGTCCTATATAGACTTTTGGTGACATGCATCTTACCCCTGACTACCAGGGACGTCGCTATCATACGACTATTTCATTTTTTTCCTTTTGTATGCATTGATTCATGTGTTTGACATAGATATTAGCCTACATATTTTTCATGCCATCATTTTTTCATCTAACATTACCACTAGCAGGAGGGTACACATATCCTACTGCCATATTTTGACATCACTCCTAGCATCACTAGGTTTTGACATCACTGACGGTGAAGTCAAATGTACGAGCGAGTTTGACATGTTAGAGATTAGGAGTTTTTCATTAGTTGGGGTGCATATAGACGATGATGGGGTTCTATCTTGGAGATGAGGGAACCACCCCCACCCCACCAGTAGCCATCAAAGTAGATGATGATGAGCTTGATTTAGAGGATCACCTTTAGCTTCCCCTACCTCCACCTCCACTTATCACAGATCAGAGATTAACTAGACTCGAAGAGACAATTCAGAGTCTGCATTAGTCTATAATCAATCGATTTGAGAGTCAGGAGGAAAGGAGTTTAGCTAGACATGCTGAGCTGATGGACAGACATACTCAGACAATGGACATGTTCAGATCTTGGAGCATGGGTCATCCACAGCCACCTCCTTAGTAGATTTAGTTTTGATTTGACTTATACTGACCTACTAACTTTGTTGACTACTTTATCAGTTTTATCATTTTAGTTCTGCATTTCAGCACTTCAGTTGAAATTATCTCACTTAGGGCTATGTTTGTTAGACTAAGGAAAAATATTTTTCAAAAATTTATGTTTTCAAATCTATTACTTAGTTTTTCAAAAAATATTTTAAAAGCTTATTTTTGGTTCTTTGTGAAAAACTTAATTTCAAATTTGAATTTCAAAGGAAAGAATGGAATGCTTTTAATCTTAGACTAGAATTCTCCCCTAGAAATCATGAACCTATAGATCTAGGTTAAGCATATCACAAAGCACACTAGCTAACTTGATTGTGTATTGTGAAATCTAGAATAGTGTGAGATGCATAGGATTCTAGCCTAAGTTTCAGATGCTTAAATCTGTGCATCGAATCAAAACTTGGACTATAAACACAAATTATGAATGAAGTTAAGTGTTCCTAACATAAGCTAAATGGAATGATATACTTAAACTTGACTAACTATGAGTCAAGCTACTATTTCTTGGTAGTTAGCTAAAACCTAAGTTGGACATGCACCCCACAAATAAAATTTTTTTTATCTAAGTATTTTTATAAGTTATATATAACATACTTATATTTTTACTTATATTTTGATTATTTCAAAGGGAGAGAGATATATAAATTTCAAGTTCAAAAGATTTTAAAATTTTATTATAAAGATCAAAAGTTTTTTATCAAGTTCAAAAGTGAAGATTTTAAATTTTTTTAAAGTATCAAAAGCATTTTCAAAGGTTTTCTCAATAAATTTTAAAAGCTTTTCAAAAAACAACTTGAATGGTTTTGTATTAAATTGATCAAAACTAAACGATGTCAAGTTCAGGAGGAGAGTACACAATTAAATTTCAAAAACTTGATTGTTTTTCCAAATATAAATTCAGGGAGAGTCCTGAAAGTAAGGGGAGATAGAAAATTATGCTACAAGAAAATCATGCTACATACTTTTGCATACTTGTTATTTTATGCATGAATTAAATAGTATTCATTCAAATATATTTTTTCTTAACTTGAAACTTAGAATGTCATAATCAAAAAGGGGGAGATTGTTGGTGCAGGGAGCACCAGATGATCGAACCTTAGTTTTAATGATGACAAGAGGTTCAAGTTAAGTGTGTGGTGATTTCTAACATGTTGATCTAAGTATGCAGGAAGCACAGGAAAGTCCTAGTTGAGGCTAGGCATAGGCAAGTCTAGTGGAAACTAGGCAATGGAAGATTTGGTTGGAGGCTAGGCAATAGAAGTCCTGGCTGGAGGCTAGGTAGTGGAAGTCTTGGTCTAGAGAACTAGGTAGAAGTCTTGGCGGATTAAGTGCACCAAGTGAAAGTCTAGGAAGATCAGGTGGACCAGATGCATGAAGTGGAAGTCCAAACAGGTCAGGTGGATCAGATGTCTAGCGAAAAGTGTAGGTAGGTCAGGTGGACCAGATGTCTAGCAACAAATCCTAGGGGCCGAGGATCGAGGCTAAGCCGAAAATCCAACAAGTCTGGAGGACTTGGTTGGTAAACAGGTAAATTCTCCCGAGTAGGGTGGATAAGGGTGTGCTCCCAATGTGGGAATAGTAGGCGTCGGTGTAACTTAGAATTTCACTGAAAATCTGAAGTTAAGATCAAAAATAGTTGGAAAACTATTTATCCTTTCTTGTTACTTTTACTTTGAGCTAACTTGTAATGCAGGAAAAGAGGGGTGGAAACTTTAGTTCTGGGTCCAGGCGATAGGAGTCCAGGCGTCCGAATTTGGTTTAGGCGATCGGACGTCAGCGAAACCGGGCCAGCGAAGCAGTGAGGTGGTAAAGTCCCAGTGGTTAGGACACCTCATCTTCCACACCTCCGGAGTTGTTCTAGGCGTCGAATTTGGATAAGCGTTGCAAAAGTCAAAGTTCATTCGGAACCTCTACGTCAATATACAAGCGCTTGGAAGTGCCAGGTCAGCAGTGTCGATGGTGGATTGGCGGACAACGTGGAGGCGCCTGAAAAGCCCTATATAAGAGCATCGAGGGAGACCCCTTAGGACATCAATTCAGTAACAATCGATGACTATCTGGTGCGCAGCAACATCTGGGAAGGTAGTCGTAATGCCGAAGTGCTACATGAGAAGTCTACATATCTTCCACTTCAGTAATTCTAAATCGATTATGTACTTAATTTCTAAGGATGATAATATTTTTACCATTCCGATATTTTATAATCGTTAACTCCCTTTTGTAAGAGGGGAGTTATTTAGTGGATTGCCCAACATAAACAATCAAACGATCGTGGGCTTTGAAGTAGCAGCTTGTGGCTGTGAACCATGTAAAATACCCTTATCTTTGTGATTTACATTTTCTGCTGCATTTACTTTACTCTTATCGTATTCACGGGCAAATTTACGAAAATCAAAAACTCTATCGATAGTGTTATTCACCCCCTTCTAGGACTCTCAACAATTCTACAATTGGTATCAGAGTAAGTCAAATCATTAAAGCACCCTGTCTATATATGTAGATTGCGAAAGACAGAATAGCCTTTTCGATCTATCACTATAGATCTTTATCCCAAGGATATAGATTACTTCTCTCATGTCTTTCATGGAGAACCTTTTGAATAACTATAATTTAATTGATTATAGAACAGGCACATCATTTCTTATTAGTAATATGCCATCAACATATAACACAAGGAATACGATCACACTCCCACTAACCTTCTTGTATAAATAGGATTCGTCAAGATTTTATGAGAAATCAAACTCTTTGATTACCTTACCAAAATGAATATTTCAACTCCTAGATGCTTGCTTCAATCCATAAATGAATCGTTGAAGCTTGCATACTTTATTTTTATTGACGGATATGAAACCTTTGGGTTGTATCATATACACATCCTCAGAAAAATTGTCAATAAGAAAAGTTGTTTTGACATCCATCTGCCATACCTCATAGTCATATGTTTGGCAAGTGGGAAATCTACCTATGAAAATGACTAATCCTAACTGGAAGTTAGGTACCGATAAGCCTAGTAGGTTAAACCTACAAGGAAAGACTTAGGTAAGCCTAGTAAGGCAGACAGGCTATAGATAAAGCTTAGGTTGCTTGCGTGTTTGTATGCTTATCTTATAGGAACTAGGAGTTGGAAGTAAGACTAAAGAAGTATAAGAGGAGTAAATAACTGAACCAAACCCAGGGTTTACTCAGACCAAGCATGAGTTAACTAGATCTGGGTGCCCATATGTTGTTGGTGCAAGAAGCACTAGATCTTATCTAGAGTTTTGATGTTTGACAATACACCTAGGTTTGGTCAGTTTGACCAAGGGTTGATGCAAACATGACCTGATGTTTGGATGTGAGTGAGAAGTCTAGTCAGGTCAGTTTGATCAGATGACTAGCGAGAAGTCATAGTCGATTAGACTAGGCAGTGGAAGTCCTGATCTGGAAGATTGGGTAAGAGAAAGTCTTAGTTGTAGGCTAAGCAAGGGAAAGTCCTAATTGTAGGCTAGGCAAAGGCAAGTCTTGGTTTAGACGATCAAGCAAAAATCTTAGCAAGGTCAAGTGCACTAGGTGTAATTCCATGCAGTGTCGGAGGATCGACAAGCATGGCCAAAGACCAATCGGGTACCATCAGAAGGACCAGAGGGTTGGTGAAGTCTGGACGGTCTGGAGGACCGAGTCACAGTAGCAAATTCCTGGGGGCCGAGGACCATGGCTAAACGGGAAGTCTAACAAGTCTGGAGGACTTGTTGGCAAACTTCTCCTGAGTGGAGTGAGTAAGGGTGTGTTTTCGGAATGGAACAGTAGGCGTTAGACTAACTCAAGATTTCGGTAGAAATATGAAGTTAGACTCATAGGATAAGGTTTAGGTTGTTTTGGTTATTTGTATGCTTGTCTTACAAGAACCAGGAGCTGGAAGCAAGATGGAGAAAGCAGAGGTGAAGCAAACTAAAGCAGCTGAACGAAGTCCGGGATTAACTTAGGTCAAATCTAAGTAAACTAGTTCCAATCGACCTGAATGACTGATCCAGTCAACCAAAATAGAGGTTCCAGTTGACCTGAATGACTGCTCCAATCGGCCTGAATATCAGATTCAGCCTGGATAAGATCAAGAAGATCAGATCAGATTCTTATCTAGTCGACCAGATGAGCGGTTCTAGTCAACCGGAAGAGGTTATAAAAGGAGGTGAACATGAACAACAAGGGAAATCGAATACAAGCCATTCTCTCCATCCAAGTGGTGATTCTGAACATGAACGAGGTCAGATTCTTATAACTGAGGAAGATCCAAGAGAAGCGCGCAGCGCTCAGGACTTCCAGATCGGCAATAATTGTTTGGTTCTGTCTTTCTTTACTTGTCTTACTTTAAGTTTTATTATTATTATTATTTGGACGTAAGATGGATTTCTCCACCTTTAAACAAATGTTCAGAAATGAGACCACTAGTGGACGGATGCCCCCCGTACATAGGTCTTGGACGTACTAACCCTGGGGGGTTAGAAACCAAGTAAATCCGTGTGTCCCTGCATCTTTATCTAATTTTGTTGCTTAGTTTTCTAATAGAACGAATGTATAAAAAGAAACGACTGCACTATTCATCCCCGTCTAGCATATTACAAGGTCCCACATATGTAACGCCCGCCCTTACGTGGGCCCTTGACGGACGCAACAGTTCTACTTTTCATTTCATTACATTTATCCAACTATCATATACGAACAACTAAAACTGT
>NW_027431666.1:0-142777 GCF_044706935.1 Curcuma longa
GGTTGAA
Organism: Curcuma longa; assembly: GCF_044706935.1. Classification (NCBI taxonomy): domain Eukaryota; kingdom Viridiplantae; phylum Streptophyta; class Magnoliopsida; order Zingiberales; family Zingiberaceae; genus Curcuma; species Curcuma longa. The sequence goes on from NW_027431666.1 coordinate 8, forward strand.
TACAAAGGCATTGAGGGCACACATATAGAAGAAGCTTCTAGAATTTTTTACAATAATAAATTGTGTTAGCCCTAATAATATCAACTTTCCTCAAGGGATAAAATTCAGTCAGGAGAAAATTTTGTCTGCAGCTTCAGCTTTAGATCATCCTAGCTACTATATTCATAAACATCCCTCTTAAATCTCATGGTAGTATGTCCTCAACATCAAATTGGCATTGTTTAACAAGTGCATGATTGTGTACTACCTTGGTTTTCACACCTTTGAATGAAATCACTCAAGAATATATTGCCATATCAAGTGGAAGTTCTCCTACCTATCTCACCATAGATGTTAGCCCAACACTTTTGTCGTGCGTAGAACATGATTTGAAATTTCGATTCGTGCCACTTAACGAAGATGAAAATTTTCATTTCTATGACTAAGGCAGAAATGGCCAAAAAATAGTATGTCAGTGACAGGGAGGGCAAGAGAATGAAGATACTATAAAAGAGGAGTATTAAGCATCATACAATCAGCAGAGATATTTAATAGATGCAATGGAGGAATTGAAGGACATTGATGGAGTGAGATAAGGTTGCCGAAGGGATAATTTCTCCAAATCATGGACTTGTTGGAGTTGTGATTTATCAATCACAAGAAGCGAACAAGTGTCAGGTTAGGGTTTAGGGGGAAGTTATGTGTTTTTTCCCATATAAGATAAAGTTGTCTTTTATTAGACAGCTAATTAATAGATATAATATATTAATTAATTTGTATTATTTATAATTGATTATAAATAATATTATAATTAATCATAATTACAAGTAAATAGTTATTGGTAAATAATTAATCATAATTATAAGTAGATAAAAAAATGACAATTCGGTGCACGAAGCTCCCGCCAATGAGGGATCCCAGGGAAGGATTTATTGTATGCAGTCTTACCTTGTTTTGCAAGAGCCTATTTTCAAGACTCGAACCAATGACCTCTAGGTCATATGGCAACAACTTTACCGTTGCAGGCTCCCTTTCAATTATAAGTAGATAACTTATAATTATAGGTAGATAATTAATCATAAGTAATAACTTATAAAAGTTATACTAACTTTAATAAGATTAATATAAATATTTACCATATTAATTTTTATACAAAATGCTTTAAACAATTTGAAATTTATTGCTCTTAAATATTAATATAAATGTATAGATTTATATTTCAAAGTAAATAAGTCACAAAACCATACTACTATTGGACAACACACCATGACATGATACCGAAATTGTATCATTCCAACTAAAGACCAAAATTCTGGCATGCCTCAAGATTTGGAACCTTTATTAGAAATGATGCTAGGCAAAATTATATGATCCTTGTATGTTTCTTACAAGAAGCACCAAAGCAATGTTAATCTGCCTTAATCGGCAATATCTTCCAAAAACCATTGAAGGGACTCTTGATGTCTTCACTAGGTTGCTTGTATCTAGGCTCAACACATCCCATGCATCCTAATCTTCATGAAAGATGAGACCCAACACAAACTCAACCAACAAGTCCATCCTACTTTCCAAGAGGAAGAAACATGCTCATATTGTTTCTAAGGTCCTTGACATTACCCAGTTTCTTTTTTCAAACAAGCAATCACCACTACTCACCAATGTTGTCCCTTTAGTGGACTACAACTTAGGATGCCCTGATTGCCATAACCGGAGTAAGATTGAGCACGACGTGACTCTACTACCATTGTCAGGTCATTGTTGTTTCAAATAGCCCATGACTAATTGTGTAGGTAAGTTTAGCAAAAACAACCATTTTCTCGATGTCTCACAAGTCTTAGATAGAGGAAATAATCAAAAATGTCTACAATAACATTGCAAAAGAACAAGTAAAAGATAGGGAATGGAAATGAAGGGTGATTTCCTCATACTATTCCTATAAATCATATCCCCATGCATGGTGGTGGATTAGTTTCACTTAGCAAGATCAGCCATTTCCTTGATGTAAGAGAATTTGTTGACTAAATAATCAAAAATGTCTACACTAACATTGCAAAAGAACAAATAAAAGATAGGAATGAAAATGAAGAGTGATTTCCTTATACTATTCCCAAGTAGTGGCTGGAGCAGTGTGACTTACCTTATGCTTCACTAGCAAAAACTATCCAAAATAGGGAATTTGTCATAACATGGTGAGCCAAACAACTAAAGTGAAGTGATAGAATGCAAAGTCCTTCTCAAGCACATTATGCAAGTGCAAAGCTAATCATTGCTTTTGGTGAGCATAAGGGGATGACAAGCAAATATCCATAAACAAAGGAAATTTTGTTAAAATATAACTTAAATGGGATCTTCATGGATTAAGAATAGTCTAACCCATTGTTGGGAATCTTGTACAATGGTACTCATGTACTCATTCAGGAAAATTTTGAAAATTTGGTATGATCAGCTCAAGTAAATATCTCTTGTGTCATCCATGTTAATCATGGAAATGTTTATCGTAACTTCCCAACACTTGCATGTTTCAACACACATCAAGATAGATAAATTCAAGTAATTGAAGTAATAGTAATAGTTTTATTTTTAGAAATAGACAAGCTAAGTTAAAGGGTATTAAAAGAGTAAAAGTAAAACAACTTTTTTTCATCTCAACATAATCAAATCAACATTGAAACATATCAAGTGTCCACAAAACATGATGTTAGCACCCTACTCCACGATTGTTGGGATTAATAGTGCAAATACTTATAATTATTTGTCTTATTGCTATGATATTTTAATTAAACAACCTCTTACAATGCAGGGTAAGATTGTGTACAATAAACCCAATGTGATCCAACTCTTCCCCGAGGCCCCGCATTGGCAAAAGTATCGTACACCAGGCTACCCTTTTTATTACTATAATATTTTAAAATACTTTCTAATTGCTACAGATTTATGTTTAAAAGTAAACATGCTAAGTGAATGAGGATTCTAAGATTAACACTAATTTGAATTCATCTTAACAAATAGGTGTGTATCTCTGTGTGCCAAGTGTCAACACCACAATATACTAAAATCATATTGCTCTGGTTTGAGATCAAAACTCTAGCATCACATGAGATTTCAAGCCATATCTAACGAAACACAATTGATGATCTTCTAATAATTTGGTCATTATTTATCAATCCAACAAGCAATCCACAATTAAAGATTCATTATTTGTGTGATTTACTAGTGGCAATAGTACAACAATAAGTGGTATAAACATGGTTGATTGACTTATCTACTTAACCTACTAATTAACAAGGGAAGTTGACCATGCTAATAATGTCAATTGACAAACAAAAAATGGCAAACTGAGCCACCTTGGTTGACTAAAAAAATCAATTGGTCAAGATCAACCCAATCAAACAAGTTAAGAAAAATTGATGTTATTAGAATGATAATTATTGATATGCTAAATCTTGCACATCCATGTTGATATAAATCATTCCTTAATAATTCTTTCTCTTCAACAGAATTCCATTATAGACAATAGACCTTAATCATATTTCTCATGCTTGAGTTTTGATCTTAGAGCATAATGACATAATTTTGGTACCATGTCGTGTTTACTCTCAACACACTGCAGGGTGATTTAAAGCATATTTAGAAATTTGTTCAAATGAAAAAATATATATAATCCTCTTCTATATAGCTTGTTTACTTCCAAATATAAGACGATGACTATTGCAAAACTAATTGATGTGAACAACAAGCATAAACGCAATGAGCACCCAATGTGTATGTTTTCCTAATACCAAAATGAAACTTGTGCATTGGATAGGAGCATTGGTTCTTGCAATATCATATTTAGATTGATTTCATAATTTTCCTAAATCCATATATGTATTAATAACATCTATGTATTCACATTGACCTATATCTTAACTAGCCACTAAGAATTCAACTTAAGATAGCACAATAAAAACTGAGAGTGCCATTCCTCTTTGCTATTGTTGGTTTCTAGTATCATTTCTCTTTGCTATTCTAGGTCTTTAGGTTGGCACATCTCGTCTTCTCCTCCCCTCTCTTTTTAACCTTTCATCTACTCATTATGATCAGTAGATGGAATCAAAGAGTGAATCATGGAAGAGAATCCTGTTGTCTCAATTCATACCATCTATTGGTGCTTCTAGTCTTCCCTTTCCCACTTTTTTTTTCATGTTTAATCTCCTCCTTGTAACTAGCCTCAGCGAATTCTTAATAGTACTGATTGATACAAGCATTATCTTGATCAACATCATCGAGATTGTGTCAATACTGATGGTACAATGACATTTACTTGTGCCAACAAAGTATCGATATCAATAGGCAAATGATAATACATATAAACCATGTTGATGATATCAACTGCACTTGAAACAGTATTCTCATTACAATAAGAATGAGAGTGCTTCACTCATGTTAAGCACCACTTTGATTCATTAAGAATGGTATGACTACAGAAAAATATCAACCAAAATTTATTACTAAATCTAAAATCACAGTAAATCAAAAGGGGAAAATCTCAATTAAGCGCAGCTATCAAAACTTGACTTACTCATCTCTTTTCTTTCCTGATTTTAATTTAAGTGGGTTAGAAAGACGTTAGTCCAAAGATTCTACTTGGATCAGATAACTTGTAACTTCAGGGTTGATCACCAGAATAAATTTGACTACATGTCTAAAAATTAAGCCAACCTCAACTGCAGCTATTAATGCTCGAGTAAGACCAGTTCCTGTTTCCATGGAGCCTAGGCGTGTATCTCCAATCTTGCATGAAATCAATTGAGCTCCAGGAGCAATTCCATTCAGCAATGGTTCCTAGATGATAAATACATGATGAATACAAAAAATATTTGAAGAAAATAACCACAGTATTATATTTATTTAAAAATTCATGACACCTCAGGATGGTAGGCTGTTGCAATGCCAGCAACATGTGTGCCATGGGGCGAGCAATCTGTTACTATACTTACGAGATTACCATCATCATAAACATTCGTGACAAAGGAACAAGCGTCCCGCTTACTGAAGATACCAAATTTCCGCTCAGTCCTGCACATTTATTTCCCAATTGGATAACCATTGAGCATGTCAAAAAACAATAACACTCCCAAAAGAAGAAAGAACAATGAATAGATATCACCAGGCAAAGCTAGAAGAAAAAGGTATTGTTTACTAAATGGGAATGAAAATGGAATAGAGGCCGTAGGCTCAAGTGAACCTAATCCGAAAAAGTTCATAGTATGGAACGTAATGAATTTGTAAAAATGTAGCTATTCTAAAAAATAATAATAGTATGCTAAATATGAAGCGAAATATATAATTCCAATTAGAAAACCGAATCATGTTTTGTGGCAAACTTCGTAGGAAGGCAATCAGTAAGCTGAGAATCCTGATAATCCTGAAGCTCAAGAAAAAATAAATGACAGTAAGTTCATCTTAGATACTATCATGACCATAGAAAATCAGTGAAAATGCAAGAAAAAATGTGTCAGTACACTCAGTACTCATACAAGCAACAAACTAGTATCTGTTGCTCTAGATTTAGCAAAACATCCATACTCTAAAGTAAAACAAAAAGCCATACAGTTTCATAAGATGTAGAAACATTAGCAACTCTAGATTTAGCACTGACAAATTGAACAAACCTATAATCTGTCAAAGGAACAAAATCAGCAAGTTTCCCTTTATCAGGAGTATCCTCTAGGCTCTGTGTGTCCACAGCCACCCTCCAAAAATCACCATCATTCCAGACAACAACATCGATAACAGGCCCTTTGTCATCATAGCTCTAACATTGAAACAGTGAGAAAGTATCTTAAATCACGATGGAGAATAAGAAAGTTAATTATAATAAAAAAAAAGTAAGCTTCCCTACTTCAGCTTGCTTCCTCAGAAAATCAAGTCTATTCTGAAGATCCTCATGAGCCTTCTTTAACGTCAAATCTTCTAATTTTACATGCTTCTGCACAAATGCATAAAAATATGATTTTTATATCCACTCATAGACCATTACACAATTAAAAAAAATCTAAAGCAAATAGAGAAATGATTTTTAAAAAATGTACATATGTACTTCAACCAGATTCACTTTGCCCACTAAATAAAATGAACAAAAACAGATCAAAAGATGAAAAACAAATTAAAATTACAATACAGAGTACCCTTCAAAGGGTAACGAATGACCTCACATCTTGAAAATTATAAATATTAGCTTAACTGTTTAAGAGATTCCAAGTTTGGTAATATAATTATTTAACTAAATACAGAATATGAACCAGTGAACTACAACTCCACATGATTTTTCTGTCATTTATGTTTAACTTGTGGATCGGTCAACTCTGGAAAATAAATGTTGGAATTTTATCTGCCATCGAACCAAATGGAGGAATGGGATGGATGGATGCATTGGAAAGTGAACATGCTTAAGATCTATTATAACTGCAATAAATGATGTCATGTTTCAACAGATACTCAACACAAAAGTCATGTTTCATGAAGCACATGAAACAAAAAATTGGAAAGAAATGAGAAAATGGCTAAGAATAACTAGAAGACATGTGTCAGAGTATCATGTAAAATAACACAAACCTTAAGGAATCTTACTGAACACTAAAAACTAGATGACAAACTCAATGAAACAGTAAATGCAGACAAAGGGCAGCCCGGTGCACGAGGCTCCCGCCTTGCGGGGTCCAGGGAGGGAATCCAATGTACGCAGCCTTACCCTGCCTTTGGCAAGAGGCTGTTTCTAGGATTTGAACCCGTGACCTTTAGGCCACACAGCAGCAACCTTACCGTTGCGCCAAGGCTCCCCTTCGAAACAGTTAATGCAGACAATGGAGAAAATTTACCATTTAACTTCTGGGCTAGATACATTTAACTTATGAGTTAGATACTAAATTACTAATCACCCTGTTATATATATATATATATATATATATATATATAGGAAATAGCAGATAGAGATAATTGAGCATTTGCTAACTATTGATAAAAGACCTTCTCAAACTCATTCAGCTGCCTTAAAGCCTCTGAAATTGCTTCCTGATTCTTTTCGTCCCATTTCTTCTTTCTTTCTTCCTGTGTTATATGTGCAAGGTCAACAAGTAAACAAAAATATACAAGTATAATATGAAAAATGTAGACACAAGTAGGATGATACACCTTTAACCGCGAACTAAGTGTGCTGGTGAACAACTCATAAATTAATCTGGCTCCGACATGCCACTCCTGAGATGGATTCTTCCATGAAGGATTCACAACCAAACGTCTTCCTAGATGTTAATAGATGAATAAATAAGACAAAAATAATAATAAAAGAAAAGAAATCTAAAGCACAATATGAAGACCAAGGTTTAAAATATCAAACCGTGTTGAGGTTTCGGTGCCGGACCGAAACGATACAGTTTCGGTACCGTATCGTGTCATGCTGATATAGTTTCATTTTTAAAATATAAAATATATTAACTAAAAATAAAAATTTTAATCTAAATATTTAAAAATAAAAATTAAAATATTTTTTAAAAAAAATAATAGGATAATTTTAAGAACATTTTAATTATATTTAAACTATCCCAACTTAGGAGTTTATTAAAACCTAATGTTTAAAACCTAATTTTTTAAAAAAAAATTAATATGCAACCGCGACGGGGCACTCGCGGGTCGCACGACCCGGGCACGCACGGCCCGTGCGACGCTTACGGAGACATCACCGGACTCGACCAACACCTTGTCCCGGCCAAAACGTTGTGCCGATGCCGGTCCACTGGCGGAATAAAAAATTTCACTAGTTTCGAGCAAAACAACTCAAGATTTCAATCCTTGATGAAGACCATAAAAATTATTAGTGATTTAGCATGTAGCAACTTGCTTGAAAATATAGAGTAGCAGCCGAGATAACACAAAAAAAAAGTAAAATTAAAAAGTTCTATTATTTAAGATTGAGTGCATGTGTCAAGGGATCTCACTAGTACGCTATGATGCTAAATGAAGTTAAATTTAACCAACTAGTTTGTTGCATAAGTAGCATTGTTTCATCACCGTACCACACTAACACTTAACATGCTTCATCATGTATCGAAGTGTGCCGAAATAAATTTAAATACACTCTTTCAATTACCTTCCACTTTAAAATTGTATAGTAACATATCAATCCAATATCAATATGATTCAATTTGTGATAAAGATTGTTGAGATGAGTCCAAATGGGTTTATTCATTTAATTCTATTCCACATATAGAGTGTTGGTAATTTAAAAAAATGGTATCTCTCAATTGTGCTGCATGGAACGACATGAGATTTCAAACCGTGAGTATTACAACATTCCTCTTAGTACACAAGTTAGAAATGTGTCAAACTAATTGATTTAGCAAAAATAATTGCAAGTTCATCTTTTGAGTTGAAAGTAGCGGGGATTTTTCTTGCACATCTATGTATGTCATATAAAATTGCAATTGACCTCAAATGCTTGGTAAGCTCATAAAATAATAATAAATAGCAACATAGATACACGCTTGCTTGTCACAATTCGTAATTGGCCAAAAGTAAGTGATCATTAGCCCAAAGTAGGTGACTTCATACTCCTCTACAAGAGTTTAGCCCACATTATCCCAAAGGAAGCATGAGCCATAATTGCATTCAGCTTTAGAGCTTCATGAGACCTACAGTTTATTTTTGCTCTTCCATGCTACTATATTTCACAGACACAAGAACAATAACTGAAAGTAGATCTCCTATCATCACATGCTCACATTGTAACAAGCCACTAAATTTAATTACCTACTCTTCTATGTTACTATATTTCCAAAATAAGTACAATAATAGGAAGCAGATATCCTATCATTACATTCTCCAACATAGTGCTAAAGAAGGATTCACTCTTAAGATAACCATTTCATTTCTGAAGTACATGAGATCCTTTTAGATAATGCAGGATTCTTAAAGCTACTTATTATTGAAAAAGTCACTATTAAACTTTTGAATAAATTGTCTTAGCTATAACTAATAAAACAGAAATCTGGTTTAATCATAGAACTACCATAAGCCTGTGGCCTTTATGTTTCAATACAATTGCATTATTTTGGAGGTGCAGCTAAATTTTAGCTTCTTTGCAACTATTTAGTTTTTCTTCAGTTTTTACAATTCTGCCAATCTATAGAAACTGTTTTTTTAATAATTAAATATACATACATACCTATATATAATTTGGATATGCACGATCACCTCTCTATTGATATTACAACACAAATGGTACCTACAAAAATAACCATCTAGTATACACATAAGTTTTAGTATGAAAATAGAGACAAGACGTGTTGTCACTCCATAATCTTGGTACTAGATGGACCATTTGTTGCAAACTTTAATGGCCTGTGGGACTGACAAGTGCCTAACACACCAAGTTCTATCTAAAGTCAAAAAAGAAGGATACGAAAAGGAAAAGACAAAGATGTAAAAATAGAATAACTTTCTTCACTGAAAATGGCTTTTTAATTTCCTAAATTGTTTCACAAATAGAAATATGGTTAAAGAACCAACTGGCTAATGCAAACTAACCAGATGCCCCAACAAAAGAACCATCAGCATCAGCTTTCACCACATTGGAGGTGTCGACATCACCACTTCCGGTGCTGAAATACAATAAATAAATGATAGAAAATTAACTAAGAATTTGTAGACAAGTTTCCAGTCAATTCTAGCAGCACATATCAAGCACTTCCAAATGTTGAAATTACCAGTCAAGTATGTCAATGATCTTTGGTTTTCCATCTGATGTCACCTGCAAACCAGCAGCTGCTGGGTCTACACCAGAATCTGTCAAAACATCACTGGTTGGTAAGTAACCATTACACATAATCAGTTAAGCAAATCACCATGTCATAGAAAAAAAAATCATTCTAAAAATAAGTTTGAAAAACAACAATTTATTTGGTACTGAAAAATAATATAGTTCCCTCCCCATCTCTAATACTAACACATCAATGACATCATAATTCCTCAATGTCCAAATGAAGAAACCTAGATAGATAATCATCTGAAACGTGCAATTAAATTGTCATCGATAATCTAAAACATTTTGCCTATGCTATGGACAGTAAACAGTGAATGATACTGACTATCACATAGCGGATTCACTTTGCCCTAGTAAAGAAACCAAGTCAATTTTGTTAATTCATGTAAATAAAAAAACAGGTTTGACTTTTCAATAGTGGAAATTTCTCTAGCATTTAATTACTCATATGAAACATTTGTGCACATGCAATGCAACTGTTTCTCCCTATATTCACTCACAAAACAAAACCAACAACATTCATTTTAACGGTAAATTTTGACAATATGGATAATAATTACACTTATGAAAAGATAAAACTGCACAACCTTTATAGCATAAAATTTAGAAACTACTTGTCAATACTACGAGAAAACAAGTGTGTCAACACTAATAACAAAAATAGAGCAACAATCATTTCAGATCTCAAATATTGAACTATAAAAGTATATATTGTCAAACACTAGAAATAAATGTTCAACCAAAATCAAATTCTTGGAGGATCTAACGCTATAACCAGAAACTAGAACAGTGTGTAATAATGGTTACTATATCATTATAAACAAATTCAAAACATCAAACTTCATTGAGGTGACTGAAACATATGGCCACTAAGTATCAATAGAGTTGGAATGAGACCAAAAAATTATCCAATTTAATATTTCCGCATCGTAAATTGTCATAAAATTTTTAGACAATGATGTTAAATTCAACCGATAAATTACATTTTTGCCATTGAGTTGAAGTTGAATCGTGTTTGGATGGAATCCTTCGAATAAGCATAAAGATTCAAGTCACATGGGTTCAAAGCGGCATTGGCTTAGATTTATTTTGGCAAATTTAGGGTCAACCCAAATTTCTATATGGGGATAGTCCGGCTTAGTCAAGATGGGACGAATTAGGAGAATTTTTGAGGAATTAGTGGTTACATATATTTCTCTCTCCTCTCTTTATTCTCTCCCACGTCATCACCCGATAGTAGGGCACCATCTCCCATCCTGATCTCTACTCTCTCATGCTTTTCGCCAACACCGCCAAACATCTCTAGCACCACACATTCGTTGCTAACATCTATCGATCTCTCACCTCCCTCTTACTCTCCTCTTTCTCATTTCCTTTCCCTCTTCGGGATGTAAAGCTTAAAGTGAAATAATAGAGATTAAAAATAAAAAAATACTAAAATGTAAAACTTTGAGACAACCCTTATACTAGAGTACCTAACCACCTATGGTTGTGGTAGCGAATGTCACCCTTAGTCAATAATTATTTGTGTGAGAGCCCTTTGTCCTTCTATATCCCCGGAAAGAGGTCTAACCCAAATGTCTAATGATAGTATTACACTTTGAGGACCTAGCACCACCCACTAGTAATTCACTTCTTAGTGGATTTATTGGTGATAGTTTTATTGATAGCTGATTTATTAGTATTGACTAGAAGATGATAATTAAAAGCATATTAACTTGTGATAAATAAGAGGAATAGTTAATTACTTTAATTGATGATAAATAAGTGAAATGAAAATATATATATATATATATAAACTTAAAGGTGATATAAATGGTGAGTTAAGTGAAGATCAAGTATATTATTCATGTTTACCCACTTTGTGCTCACTTTTTTCTTTCCTTGGCCCAATTTTGCAAGCAAAGGTGATTTTAAGAGTTATAGTTGTTGTCGGCCATCATATAGAGATCCTCGATATGTTGATTTCGGATTTAGGTTTTATTAGGTAACTTATATTTTCATATAATTTTTTGTATTGATGGTTTTGTTGTATCGTCTACAAAAAAATGAATATATATCATGATAAAAAAATGCATATTTATCTTGAGTTAATGATTGTTGGCATGGCTCTTGATTTTATATTATTACACTATCTCCAAGTGGGTGTCATGGGGTAAGTAACAAAGGAAGCACATCTAGATTGAGAAGTGGACTAATCTTTAACTATAAGCAAAATGACTATATAATATTAAGGTCATAATTCTCAAAATCTACCATTCCTAATGCAGATTAACTTGGATTATCAATCTATTCTACGAAATGTGATTTTAGAGGAAAGTAATAGGGATTCGGCATGAAATTGATTGAAATTTGAGAACTGAATTCAGAAATGAGGATCAACAATTCCGTGCAGTCAACATCAATTTTTGAGGAAAGACGCAAATTTGAAAAAAAAAAATGAGGAAAATTCAATATTTATGAAAAATAATAATATATAAGTCTTTAATACTTCACTACTAGCATTCAAAAAATTATTAGGATATTACCATTAGCAAGTAATAACTACTAGTGTGAGTTATTAGAGAAATTAACTAGTATATCAATATATATTAAAATGCTGCTTGCATAGAAACTCATATTTACACCGCACACCGACCAACCGACCAGAAAAATCGCGAACATGCAAAAAAAAATTAATAAATAAAAAATTGAAGCGAGAGAACCAACTCCATGATGTTCTTCGGTATCAAGGAGTCCAACTGACAAAATCGCTTTACAACTTTCGAACCCGAAAGAAAAAGTAACTTCTACCACTTAGTATCAGTATCTAATCCGCTCAGGTTGACCAAAAAGAAACAAAGAAAACCCACCAAAAATGGCGACGAGGACGCCCCTCCCATCGTACGTCGGGTGGGCTTCAAGAAACCGATCGGCTCCGATCTCTTTCTTGGGCATGAGTGAGGCCAAGAAGGTGGATTCGGTGAGCTTGAACGGGGATCTGCTGTTCTCGGACTTCACTTCGCCGGGCGGAGGAAGGATGGGCGAAGATGCAGGAGAAGAGGAGGAGGGAGGAGGCATCGCCCTTGTGGTGTCCCCGTTAAGCCTCACCTTTGGCCGGGGGCGGAGAAGAACGGAGGGTGATGGCGGAATGAAACAGGAGAAAGACCTAATGTCGGCTTTATAGTGACTGTGAGTTGCGGCCGACCGCATCTTTCTTGATTCGTTCAGGGAGTGAGGGCAGATGCTCGCATACATAGTTTGTGCGAGTTTATAGTCAATTGTTATTCTATGTTTATTAATGGACAATATTCTTATTGGGCTTAATCAAATTTTAAAAAATAATAATAATTCAAGCCTTATTTGATTCTTAATGTTTATAGTTTTAAAAAATAACAAAAACTATTAAAAATAAGCATTAATTTCACCTTTAATATTTTTGAATATACTTTTAAATAATTTTAAATATTTATTTACCCTTTTAAATTTTCAATTTTTTTTAAAAAAAAACTTTTTTCATGCTTCTCTTATTTAAAACATATAATTTTTAAACATTAAGATGAAAAAGAAAAGACACTACTTTTTCATAAATAATATTTATAAATAATATTCATAAATAATATTCATGAACAACAACTATATTCATAAATAAAATTTTTATCAATTTATTAAATAAATAAATAAACTTACAAAATGAATAAATAAATTTGTATTATCAACTTCCATAATCAACAATATATTAAATAAATAAAGAAACAAATAAACTTGTATTATGTTTAAAATAAGAAATTTAAAATAATAAAATAAATAAACTTAAATTAAGAATTTAATAATGAATCTAAACGAACCAAACTCAAATTAAATTCAAATCAAACTCAAAGCTCATAAAAAATAAATCAAACTAAATTTAAATAATCATTTCAACGACTTGATTCATTTTAAACTTAACTTGGCTGATTACCTTATCAAACAAATCTTAAACATCATAAAATTTGATTTGGCTAGTTTACAATTCTAAATTTTCCTTTGTTTTAACTTCTTTACTAATATATAGCAATTTTAACAAAATTAATACACGTACTTATATTGATCAAAAACTACTATATAAATTTAGACCAGTCAGTTTTCATAAGCAAGCACTGCATTTCATAAGCAAGCACTGCTCGTGTTCTCTACACCCTTATAAAATGCTTGTGTTTGAACCCTTTGTCCTTCGAACATTATAGGAGATAGATTGATTTCAAATCTGTCATTCATATATAAATAGATGCTAAATCATAAAGACATCAGATACAAAGGGACACCACTCCAAGAGCAGAGTCTCCTTTCAACAGAATTTTATCGCCTACTGGAACATCATAACTGAAATAGAGACATATAACAAGCCCCTAAGTGCATCCCTTAAGCTGTAAACAAACCTTTCTAGCATCAAATTTGCTAACCCTGGAACAAAGGCATGTTAAGTTAAGTTGTGACTAAAGCTAAGCCCCGCAGGTCTGTTTGCAAGCTTGCATTTAATCGATCAACATCAAATCATGCTTGGTAATGAATATGAATGACACTTTGATGCGTTGATTACGATAATCACCCTCGTGTCAAGTCGATATCAATGTGAGCATTCCTCATAGTCAAGTGCCTCGGAGCAGGCCAACCCCCTAAGATTGGAGAAGGTGAAAGGTTTGGACTGGGAAGAGCCGCGAATGGTGCAGTTTGCTCATCCCCCCCAACCTGAAGCTCATGAGCTTCAGGATTTGTTTCATTGCTAATTTTTGCTTTGTTCTTTGCTTTAGATCCTGTGTAAATGAAGCTTCCTATGATTACCTGTGAGAAATTGTACATCATAGTGAAAATGAGAAGCTCGAAACTTAGATACAAGGAACAACTACAGAAGACAAAATGCTTGGCATCCAGGTTGATAAACAGTACAAAGACTAATAAGAACAAGAGTTCAGCAACATGAATTGGTGGTATTCACGAACTAAAGGGGGGGGAAAAAAACCTGTACGGGCGTAGCAGCTATAAGAACTCCCGCGACACCGCCACCAATTATCCGACCGTCAGGACTAGAAAGACAGACGCTCAGTCCTCCACTTCTGCTCCGTGATCCACCATTGTCAGTCCTCATATATGAACCAGATAAACAAAGTATTTCAAAACGGCCCTGATCAAGTTTAAACAAATAAGTTTTTTCTTTGACTGAAAAAATCTCACTAGAATGCTGTGATCAACCACATAGCCTGAAAGATCTCGTTCGAGTGATCAGAGACATGCTAGAAGTTGTATAATTCAATTGTATAACAATTTAACAAATATAGGCAAATAGAATTCGGAACCTCATAAGTCACTGTGCCACCAGAAGTTGCAGATTGTCTAAGAGTCACAGTGGATACAACACCATTTGCCGAGAGGATGCAGACAACCCTTGGTCCTTGTTGTGAAAATGACATTATCTTTGTAGCAATGTCCTGAAAAGTGTATTATATATTAGTATATATATATATATATATTATTGGTATGCAGCAATTCCAGGGCAAACAATATTTGTCAAGTTGGTTAAAACAGGATAGACATGCAAAAACAATCCCCTAAGTAAGATTCAACATAGTTCAGTTTATCGATTTGTGAGGAAAAAAATCAAAACAAATTAAAGTATATAAATTTGTAAAAGCTGAGATGAGACTGAACCGAAACCATCTTAGTTTAATTTCAAACTGAAACAAAATTTTCAATTTAGTTGAGATGTGGTTTGATTTGAAACTTTATATTGAAAGTTAAATATATATTAAACTATAGTAATTAACATACTAATTTTATCCATACATACATATACATATTTCTAAAAAATTAAGCGTTCAATTTGATTTTAATGGTTTGTTCAAACCCAAACCTAAACTGATAATGTTACTTTTGAAAGCTGAAAAAAAACCAATAAATCGACATTTTTAATTTGGAATTGTTTTGTTTATCATGAATGCCCACTCCTACCCCTAGGTATGCAAATATATGGGGCAAAACTTTTGCTCGAGCCAAGAAGTTTTCAAAGTGCCTTAACATTTAACATAAGTTAGCACTTAGCAGAATAGCAATGCACAGTTAGGTGTGCTTAAGTTGAAAGGGAAAAGTTTCAATCTAACATCAAGTAATGAGATTTATATATCGAAAATAATATGTTAATCATGCAATCTCCAATGCTTGATTTGATTTAAGTAAATTCAACAAATAATTTTCTTATTAGGTCAATAAGGGGAATTTCTTTAGTCATACAATTTGTAGACATACTGTGCTAGTCTTTAAACCTCAAGGTTTGTTATTGGGTTCAAGAACATACTGTGCCTAATACCTCCCTATATAGCTCAAATGTCATATGGTGATGGCTAGAGCTGTGAATTTATCATTGATTGAGAGTTCTCTTGCACAAGGTGTGAGCAATCGAGCCAATTTTCTATTTTTATTGTACTTTAGCTCTCATACTATATGGACTTAAATTCTTTATGTATATTTAGATGTACGTTGCCACGTTAATTGCTCTTATATTTCTTTGTATGTTTGTGTTATTCTACTAAGATTAATAAAGATTCCACTAGATAGCATTACAATAGATGTTATTTCACATTCTAGAGGTACCTATTTTGGATCTACCAGTGTGTAGTTTAAGCTGGTGAATTCTAGCAAGTGGTGCTAGAGTAGAGTCCCACCTCATCCAAGGGTATTAGAGACAATTAAAATCCCAACAAGTAGAATCAAAGTTGATGTTGTCAAATCTTGGAGTATCACATCATAGTGGATAGAACAGTTAACAAGAGGGTTTATGAGGATAGCTGAAACTTTAATGAGCATCAGAGAGTTTGATATTCAGAAGTTCACCATGTGATTTAGTTTCTCTTTTTGGTCATTTAAAATATAAAATTTGTTAATACAACAAACTCAGCAGGACACTGCCATCATCAAAGAGAGTGATTGAGCAAACACAGTTAGTACCATTTTACACTTTGTGGATAGTATTGTTTACATAGTGGCCAGTAAGCCTCTTACAACACAAGGCATTATGTCAAGATTAGAAGCATGTTACATTGCAAGCAATTTCATTAAATGATTTTATTTCAAAAGATTGAAAAAGTTATATATAGCATGACCACATATGACATGACAAAAGCAGAGAATCTTATCTTAATGTATTCAAAGATTTTGTGAATTCATTGGCTAAGATTGGAGAGAAGATTTTAAATGGCAATTTGGATTAGATGTTCATTACACTTGCCTAATTAGTTTGTTCCTTTTGTAGAGACTTTGCCTACTTTGTAGGAGAGACAAGGTGAGTTCACAAGAGGTGAGGAATGAAGATATTGCATAAGGTTCTGAAAGGAAGGACAATATTATTGTTCTAGATGTGAATGAGTGTACTACTTACTCAAAGAGGGGCAGTAAGAGACAATCACATGGAGAAGATCTCAACAATGTAGTCTAGGTCTGGATCTAGATCTTTAGGATGTTTAGTGGTTAGTGCAAAACATATAACAACATTAAAAGAGATTGTCCAAAGATAACAAGAAATCACAAAGGCAGCTAATGGTGTTCTCATGGTGTCTCACAGTAAGTGGATCCGCATGATAAGAAGGCTAGAATAAGCTTGTATTATCTAGAGACATCTCCAAGCTTGTGTTTGGGTGGTAAAGTACATGTTAAGACACCAAATGAGCAAAACAGCATCTCTTCTAGATATCTGCTGGTAGAGGAAAATAGCGAATCTCCCTCTGTGATCAAGTAGCACCATCCGCTATTTCAACTACATATGGTCTCGACTAAGGTGAAGTTACATATATAGCTCAGGTAACTTCGTGTATTGTGATGGAGTAGACCAGAGAGGTGCAGAACTATTCGAAAGTATCACCTAATTCACCAAGAAATAAGATTCCAAAAGGAACCAAGAGTCTACATCTACTTCAAAAAAGTCTAAATGAGCTTCAACCATCAAGGAGTTAAAACTTCTCAATTTTTTTTTTTTTTTCATCAAAATGTGCTTCATAGTGACTAACTGAATTCAATCAGGAAAGGGGGGAAATCAGATAACATTAAATTGTGAGAATAACATTGAATAGCCTAACCATTTATATCATTTCGAGCATTAAGATATTGGAGAGAGCTTCTATAGGTCATTTTTTTGAATAAACAAGACCAGGAAACTACGTACCTCTCCGACTGCAATCGTTATGACATGTGGAGTAAAGCCCATGCCTGCTGAAGCAACAACCCATTCACCTGTTGCAGGCCAGTTTCAGAATTTAATTTCCCAGTTTGCGAGCATCACGACGACAGTTCGTATACAATTAAAAAATAGCAGTGTGCTGTTGTTGTTATTCCAAACAAAACCTATTGTATTAAAAAAAGAACAGACAACTGTTGAATGCCTTTTATAACTTGCATTTCTGCAATTACGATTCTCACAGCTATTAATGCAATTCATTGTCGTAGAAGTTGCAAATTTCAGAGATCAAGCCAAGAAGCACACTGATCTTCAAAAAGTTACGAGACACTCACCAAGAGATGCCAACATTTGCTTCCTCCCTGTGCCAGGCGGCCGTCCTCTCCCGCGCTTCTGGGAACCCGAAGCTGACCCAGACCCGATCACGGAGCCGGAGGGTGCAGAGGTGGAAATAGGCGAAAGCGCCAAAGCCACACTCCCTTCCGGTCCGTACTTTCTAGGCCGTCCTCTCTTCCTCTTCACCGGCTCCACCTGGTTCACACCTTCGCCAAGTCCACCGCCATCATGAGACGAGGCACCGGGCGGAGACTCCACCTGAAATGCCGCCGAACCAACGCCAGAAGGAGGGACGGTAAGACTGGTGCCGAAGTTCGGAATGGACCGGACCCCGGGATGTGCCGTCAAGTGCAATTCAGGCTGCGAGCTACCGATGGAGCCAGGAATTCCTCGATGAGACATGAAGTACGAGGCCGCTCCGGAAAACGCCATGGCATCTCTCCCATCCATACATGAACAAGAATAAAAGCAAGTCTCGACGGAGAAAGGGTATCACCAAGCACAATCGATGACGAAGTCTTCTGGTTTGATCGATCTAGCAATGAAGGCGAGCCCTCAAGTCGAAGCCCAGTTCACCTAACTGAGATAATGGAGAAAGATGGGGGCATAAGTAAGAAAAACCTCACCTTTATCAAAAACTTGTCCTTCTATCTGCGCTCCTTGATACTGGTAGAGCGAAGGAAAGGCAAGAGGGGCAAAATGGAGTGTGCCGACCAAGGTATACTTTCCGCAAGAGGTTTGATAGGCACGTCAGAGGAGGAAATGGCGTATTAAGATCCAAACCCTAACTTCAAAATCCTGCCTTCGCCTTCTCCAGTCTCTCTCTCTCAAACTCCTCTCTGTCTGTAAACGTCCAACGGTGACAAAGTTGAATTTGGTAAAGCTCAGCTCAGCCGCAGAGCAAGTAAACAACAAATCCGATAAAGATCCCAACCCTAGCTTCAAAATCCTGCCTTCGCCTTCTCCCGTCTCTCTCTCAAACTGCTCTCTGTCTGCAAACGTCCAACGCTGCCAAAGTTGAATTTGGTAAAGCTCAGCTCAGCTCAGCTCAGCTCAGCTCGGCCGCAGAGCAAGTAAACAACAAATCCGATAAAGTCCGGTAAAGTAAGGAGGAAGCAGCAGGAGGAGCAGCAGCCAATGTTGTTCTAGTTCTTGATCAAGATTCAAGAACAGAGCAATGAGAGCTTAGAGCGGAGACACAACTGTGGATACCGTGATGATTGGATAATTACAAAATCCTTTTTTCTCACATAATAAATAAATGAAAAGGAAAAAAAAACAACATTATATGCGATATTATCCGAAGAAAAGAGTGATTGGTGTTCGTCATCTGTGTTGTCCTCTCCAAGACAGCTGGCTCCCACCGCGATGGACCCGCAGACTCATCATTCCTAGGTGGAGAAATGTAGACCCACGTCGTGGGCCCCGCGCATAGTGCGAGTCACTCTGACCTCATTTCTATGCGAACGACAGCTGGGAAACTGATATGCGGGACAACATCGACGCTCCGATATCCATTCCCGTGCGAATGGAAGACCAAGATCGCGTGCTCAGGGATACACATGCGCCCGCGAGTCAGGGGACCACGCGAGACAGCGCGTGAGCCCCCCACCCGTGACCGTGAGACCCTCGCACAAGTCAGACGGTGCGGCTGCGAGGGCGATCCTTTTTTGAAACCACTACCGCCTCACTCCAACTCGGCACCAACGGGTCAAACAGGCGGTCGGGCCCACAAGGACCCGCAAATATTCGCCACTCCACTGCGGGTTGAAAACGAGAGTACCGGGCGGGTGCGTGCCAAACAACAATAAAAATCCTATCCTGGCTGGACAGACCACCGGCTGACAGGAGAGCTAGAATGCGACGGGGAGATCCCCAACCGTCCGATCAGGAACGAACGGACCATGAAAACGAGAGGAGGTGGGGGGTGAGCGTTACCATCAGGAAGGGTGGCAAGCGCTGGGCAAGTGGGCGTGTCCCAGCTTTTGCAGCGTCGGGCGACGAGCAATCCTTCACTCACTTCTGGCTTCGGCCCCACCGCCGTGTGCCATCCCTCATTGGTTTCATCAGTTATTATTGTAATAATTGATGATATTTTTTTAATGGACTCCTGTTCCTCTCTCTCATCTTTAAGATGTAAATTTTGATTAAAAAAATGGAATAATCAGTTCACTTCAATAAATCTGTTCAATAATAATCAACTCAATTAATATTTTAAAAACTATAAATTTCGATCTTCAAGTATCTTGCTAGTCAATATGTATCAATAAGGGATTGATATTGTCGGCATGACTCCTCCTATAATTAAATAGTTGAAAGATGAAGTTCACGAAAACTTAAGGGAAAGAAATGCTCAAAAGAAAAAGAAAAGAAATTGATGATGAATAAGAGTTATCTCCGTGCACATAAGAAAACTCATTCTCCCTATTACTTACCTCTATCAATCCTTATATAGCTGATGAAATGGAATCTCCATGGAATCCACAACTAGACACATGAAGGCCGGTTAGGATGCTAAGAGCAATAACCATTAAATCGCATACTGATATTGTTGAGTTGTTGGGATGCTAAGGCTAACCGTCATTAGATTGTATATTGACATTATCAAGTCATTGGCCAAGTGTTACCTTGTACCAAGTGGTTGGAGGTTGAATTGAATGTAAAGTATCGAGTTTTTGAGTTTTAAGACTCCGCATAGGACGTTCGCTAGAATGCCCAGAATCGTAGATCCTAAGTAGTCTTCCTGAGTTCGAATGGGATATCTCTGATTGATATTCTTGAGCACCAAGTGAGCCGAGTGTTGCAAAGTCCAAAACTCAAGTTGTTAGTTACTCAAGTGCCACCGAGTGTTGTAAGACTAGAACAACCCAATGCTTCATAAGTCTAAATGGGAAGCCAAGTATTGAATCAAACGGGTCTCTAATTAATGTTGAGTCGGAATGCTGAGGGTTGAGTTAGGAAAGGATACCGAATCAAGAAACCATTGTCAAGTTCTACCCCAATGCAAATTGCACCAATTGGTAGTTGAGTTCGAGTGGATCACTGAGTACTCGAGAACAAAGTTGAAATACTTAACAGTGGAGACGTGAGAAGTTGAGTACTCGAGAAGTAACCCAAATCTATACCGCACAATTGCTAAGTGTCTGAGTCGGATGAATCGCAAAATACTAAATAATCAGTCAAGAATCCAAGTTCGAATGGGATTTCATTGGACGAAGACCGAATGCTTTGCAGAGGATTCTCATTGATCGGGAAGCAAGGGTACTCAGGAAAGAAGACTGATTGGTCGAGAAATAAGACTTTGTACTCAGGAGTAACTCCTGATATCATCAACTAACACTAATCTACAGTAATCACAACCCAAGGAAGGCACTAAGCTTGATAGCGAAGTCTTCTTTCAACAGAGTTATAAAGCCTAAGAAACGAACACAACAACACATTAAACAGAAATATACGACCATTACAACCTAAGTCCTGCCGGTCTCTTTGCCAGTTTACAACCAGTTAATTTGGTAACCGATATGAACAAGGTTACGGTTACGATAATCTACCCTCGTGTCAAGTTGATATCAATGTGAGCATTCCTCGGATCGAATTGCCTCGATCCAGGCCACCCCCCTATGATTGGAGGAGTAAGGTTTGGATCGGGAAGAGCCGCGAACGGTGTAGTTTGCTCGTCGTCAGCCTGAAGCTCAGCTTCAAGGTTTGTTTCATTGCTAGCTTTTGCTTTGTTCTTTGCTTTAGATCCTGTGTAAATGAAGCTTCCTACAATAACCTGTGAAATGGAAAAGTATTCATCATGTGTGAAAGAATAATAGAAGTGGGAAAACAAGGTGAAGCCCAGCAGAATTGATTTTTCTTTGTGCAATTTCATTGTTTGATACACTAGAAGCAAAATCTAACCATGTTGGAACAACTGGAACAGAAACTGAACAAACCACCTATATTTATGGATTACTATTCAAGAACTCAAGAAAAACCTGCACGGGGGTGGCAGCTTTGAGCACTCCTGCTACCCCACCACCAATTACCCGACCGTCGGGGCTAGAAAGCGAGATGCTCAATCCTCCAGTTCTGCTCCGCGATTCACCATTGTTGGTTATCATGTAGGAACCATATAAACCAAGTATTTCAAATTGCCCCTGTCCGAGTTTAAACACAGAAGATAATTCTTATGAAGAAAAATCTCAGTAAAATACAAATATCATCTTCTGGGTGATACTGTCTGATCAGAGTAGTGGAAACTCATGAATATGCAGAATAAGAAGACAATTTTTTTAAAAATAACAAAAGCAATTTTGTAAGATATCAAATGAAAGATTGGCAATCAATCAAGGTTGATAACTTAAGCAAAAATGAGAACTAAATGATATAACCTCAGGTTTGGCATGATAACAAATCATTATGAAATTTGGTATGATAGATTTTATCCTGTTTCTTCAGTACTAAATTTCGAGGCATGGTAAATTCAAAGAAAAAGTGAAACGCAGGGGCATTGCTCGAGCGGTTTAGCATGTTTATAGATTTGTACCAACTTCAATAACTTCCTATGGCCGAATATATGATCCACCTAAAGCTGATATTTCCAGTAAACTTTAGTAAAACTTTAATAGGCATTAGTTTGCTAACAGAATTAATTAATATAATTGATGAATGAGATCTGTTCAAGAGAAAACTTCTTAGAAATGATATAAAAATTCGTAACTATCTATAAACAATCTAGTCAAATGGAGAAACAATCTACAAAAGATATTACATCAACTCTACCATCCTTTAGCAGCACAATCATTGTGTCAGAAAACAAAGCGATTGTGCTGTTGCGACATGAAGTGGTCGAGCACTCAGTGTATGAAGGTGGTGTTAGTGAGATAGGCAATGTGCCAGATGTCTTAAAATCAAATGATCAAAACACACCTTCATCGCGCTGGTAGGATTTTCCCTAGAAATTTGATCATTTCTACTTTCAACCAAAATTAAATATTAGAATACCTCTTATCAACAAAAAGAAAAAGAAAAAGATATGCCAAAATGGCAACCAAAAATCCTGTAAGAGACATAGAGTGGGTTCTGAACCTCATAAGTGATTGTGCCACCCGAAGTTGCAGATTGCCGAAGGGTCACAGTAGAGACAACACCATTCGCTGAGAGGATACAAACAGCCCTTGGTCCCTGCTGTGAGAATGACATTATCTTTGTGGCAACATCCTGCATAGTGTATATCATATATGTATTAGACACTATCGGTCAGTAGCAATCTCTGCGCAAACCAAGTTGGTCCAAGAAGGAAAAAGAAGCACAGGAGAATCTACTAGGCGTGCAAATATGATATGCCACAAGACTTGTAGATTAAACAAAGAACCTGTCGTGTTTGATATGATTCGAATAAATTCAACGAATAAGAATAACCTGTGAACAAAGGACTGCAATTCAATGCTAGTCTTTGAACCTCAAAAGGATGAGCTTTCCAAGAGAACAACAATTCAGTTATTAGCATGAAAACTTTACAGCATTAGAATAGGCCGCCTAATTAGTCAGTGTGTAAGATCCTCAATCTTTTGAATAAACAAAAAGAAAAATGGCATACCTCGCCAACTGCGATCGTTATGATATGTGGAGTAAAACCCATTCCAGCTGAACCAGTAACCCATTCGCCTGTTGCAATCCAATTTCAGAATTTAACTACCACTTTGTAGATAAGAAAAAGATGTCCCACAAGAATGAACTCAGCAAAGAATACATCGACATATATGTGACAAATGCATAGAGGTGACAAACGTGACTTATATTTTAGACCATTAAGATACTAATGTTGACAGTTCTTAGACCAATTAAATAAACACACTCGTGTTCTCAATTTGCAAACTGTATTTTATATACTATTCCAAAAGAATAAAAAACTATTTAGTGGTACAACTTAAGATGATTTGAATAGCTAACTCTTCAACAAAAAAGTCACTCGTTAAATGCTTCCATATAAATTAAGATTCTCATAGCTTCAATACATATAATTCATTGTTGTAGAGGCTTCAGACTTCAAAGAGGAAGGCCACGTTTAGATCTTTTAACCCACCAAGTGATGCTAACAGTTGCTTCCTCCCAGTGCCCGGCGGCCGCCCCCTCGCCCGCTTCTGCGTAGGAGAATCTGAAGCGGACCCAGATCCGATCACGAAGCCGGCGGGAGCAGAGGAGGAAATAGGCGAGAGCGCTAAAGCTACACTTCCATCTGGCCCATACTTTCTGGGCCGTCCTCTCTTTCTCTTCACGGGCTCCGCCTGGTTCACACCTTCGCCAAGTCGATCGCCTCCGTGGGACGAGAGCGCATGTGGAGACTCCACCTGAAACGCCGCTGAATCAATGCCGGATGGGGGGACGGCCAGACCGGTGCCAAGGTTCGGTATGGAACGGACCCCGGGCTGCGCCGTCAGGTGAAATCCAGACTGCGAGCCAACGATGGAGCCAAGGATTCCTCTGTGAGCTATGTAGTATGAGCCCGCGCCGGACATCGCCATGGCATCTCTCCCATCCATATGAACTGGAAAAAGGAGATGGAAAGGGGGAAAAGAAATCTAACAAGAACACCACCGAAGTCGAAATCTTCACGTTTTAATGGATCGAATCTAGCTAGACAAACTGAGAGGGATGAAGAAAAGCCGGGCTTAAACTCATTTCGTCCTCGTCCGGGATCCCAAAAGAACAATAAAAATCTCACCTTTATCAAAACCTACCCCTCTATCTGCACTCTTTAAAACAGGAGAGCAGGCAAGAAGGGTACAAACAGAGCCGAGGAGAAAAGATACGGCGATTTAAAGATTCCAAAGTTAGCTTCTTTCGGGAGAGTGGCGATCGCCGACCTAGGTATCCTCTTCTCGACGGGGTTTTTGAGAGGCGTAATTAAGATCACAACGGAGCCCTCAAAACCCTACCTTTCCCTTCTCCGTGTCCCTCACTCTCTCTTTCCAACTGTTCGCCGTCTGCAAACGTCCAAGGGTGGGTGAATGAATTGAAATTGTGACGCGCAGTAGCAAACGACGGCAGAGGCCAGCTAAGTCATAAAGGAGGCAAAGAAAGAAAAGCACAAAGCCGATTAACTCCGACAAGGCAAGAAGAAGAAAAGCCACTGTTTTTTGCTTCTTCTTCTACGAATTCGCGATCCGGAAAGAACGGAAGAGGGAAGCGGCGGTGCGGCCACCACACCACAACGCGAGACCGGATCCGATGCAGAGAGGAGGTGTGGCAGCAGTGCAATAGGTTGGCAATCGTGGGTGGCTCAGCTTTTGCAGGGCAAACGCGGAGGCGGAACGATCGCTTCGGAATTCGTGCCCCGTGCCAGCCTCCCTCGCGGTCACGGACGACGACGAAGTCCACATCGTTCACCCGCCTTTGTCCTAGTCTATGCGGCATCGGCCCCATTTGTCCTACTCTCCCACACGATGCGGCATCAGGCTCCACGCTGTGATTTCAGCGTCTTCAAACTCACCACTCTTCAGCTGCAATATAGGAATTATTTCTCTGAATTTTCGGATTAATTAAAATATGACTTTGTTCATGTTTTTTTTTTAAATTATATTTTTCCATTTCAAATTTTCTCAAGTTAGATTCAAATTGAGGGCACAAATGATTTTCAAAAGTGAGATCATCCATCATGCTCTTGAAGGTTCTACGAATATATTCTTTGCATATTCTCATATAGAGTCTATGACAATTTTATCTTCATGAAAAGTCTCGATGCAATAATAAAATTATTATTGTGTAAAATATAGAGCTTGAAGAACTTGAAAAGTCTCGATGCATATTCTTTGCATTATTATTTTACAATTTCCAAAAGACTTGTAAAATATAGAGCTTGAAGAACTTAAGCTCCAAAAAACAAGTAAAAAATAAAAATAAGCAATAAAGATCACTTAATTAATAAAATGATTATTAAAGTTAACTAATAAAATGTCAAACCACAGTGTCAACAAGTTCATATAGTGGATCTAAATATTAAAGAAGGATGACAGAAAGTTCATCAAGGGGATGATAGAAAAAGTGAATCCTCTTGGATAGCCAAGAAATCTACTGACAAATTTATCAGCTACTATTACATAACATGAGATAAGAAATGAGTCAGAGAAGCATGTGTTGGCACTCTCCAGGGGAAGCAGCTTTTCAAATGCTTGACCAATCTGTAGGGCAGTTTGTGGGAAAGGGGTGAGTTGGTGGAGCCACCACAAAACCCCTCTCCTTGAATGGGATAAGCATGAGCAAAAAGCATTCATGGTGAAAAAACAGACCACAAAGGGGGACAAACTTGCTGTGAGATACTAATGCTTCCCATGTGATGTTTCATCCTTCTTGGAAATTGGCTTGGGCCATTCAAAGTCAGCTTGTTGATCCTGCTAATGGCAAACAATTTTACTTGTTTAAACATTAAATGACCTTTCCAAATCACATGATCATATTCAAACCTTGGAATAACCTCAATTCTATAGTAAAATCTTTCCCTTATGATAAGATAATATAAATATATAAAAAAAGATAAGAACAATTTATTGTGTTTCAATTTAAATCTTCATTGATGGAAAGAAACTAAAGCTTATATAATATGAGAGAAAAGCACAATAGAAAATTTACTATTCACACTTTATATAAGAGATATCTTCATGCTTGTATCTCCACGAAAGTATAAATAAAAAGAACTCTTTCCAATAAGAAAATACTCCTCTTTACATGTATCTTGGTCTCTACCAACCTCCAAACGCACTCCATTTTTGAGAAAGTATTAGTTTCCACAACCTTCAAGCACATCCTTAGACATCTTTTAAGCTTTGGGATGCTCCATCAGTGAAAATTCTTAGTTATGAAATTTCAATTATCACTACAGTGAAATTATGAGAGATTATCTCTCAAGTTTAAAAATCAGATGAGAGATTATCTCTCAAGTTTAAAAATCAGAGTTTATTTGACACTTAGATCATACTTAAACCTGTTGTACATATTATGTTGAAGAACTCAACAAAATCTATGTTAAAATTTCAATGTATCATTTGCATAATACTCGTTCAGGTCAAAGCACTTAATGCAATTAGGTCTTCCTCAGATTGTGACTTCTTAAAGAGATAGAAAATAGAAAAACAAAAAATATAGAAAGAAACAAGTGGAGCGAAGAGAAAAAAATTAAAAATTTCTCGACTGTAAGCATGACTAAAAGTCAATGATTAAATGTGCACTTTCAAATACTGATCAAATACTGACATGAACATAAGCAAGTGATGCACACTCACAATACTTATCTTCCTCAACTGCTCTATCATGGCCAAGTTGTTGTGAAGTCTAGATATGAGTGTTTGGGAAGTGATATGTGGCCATTAAGGTTCAATTATCAAGTTGATTTTGAATGAACATGCAGCATATTTGTTGCTCATTTTACCAGATAAGGTGACCAAAAGAAAGTTATGATTAGATAAACTGTAAACTAATACCAACACTATTGTCTAATAATTCATGTTAAATTATGAGATCGAGATCAACGTACCAACACTTTGCTCCTTGATAAGAATAGCTTTCAAACTTTACTACGGGGCTTCTGGCTGCAAGTGTATGGCTTATACAATGTCCTGATGGAAGAGTTTAACATTCCGAAGGCTAATAATCTTTGTTATAGTAAGGTTGAACTCCTTTCTATTATTTCTTCAAGCACGAAAACAAACATATATAAATGAACTCCTTTGCTTTTGTACTGCAGACACCGCAGCATTAAAATAGTGGTATCAACAAATTGTAAACGAATATCCATACAACTGTTTACTAGCATCTTTTATAGCCCTTGAATCGGTTTGTTAAATGAAGATAGTGACCATTTTCTATCATATATTTGATTACATCATTTGCTTGAGAAACCTTCCCAGAGTTTCTTAATCTTCCAACTAAACTGCTATACACTGAGAAGTTTGGAGTGCAACCACTTCTATTCATATCCTTCACCATTGTGCATGCTTCATCAAATTTGCCTGTGATGCAAAGCCCACGGATAATAGCATTGTACGTATAAACATTTGGTAGTTGCCCTCTGGCTAACATATCTTGGAATATTTCATATCCCTTATCAAACTCTCCTGCTATCACATAGCTTGTTATCATGACGGTATAACAAACTACATCTGGATCACACCCCTTCTTAACCATCTCATCATAAAAGTACCTGCAGGCTTCAATGTTCCCAGCACGACTAAGCCCATCGATCAGAGTGGTAAAATGAAGCACACTAGGATTGCAACCAATTTCATTCATATAGTTCAAAAGTTCAAGTGCAGAAAGTGGTTTGTTACTTCTCCCAAGCACATGGAGCATGAGATTATATGTGTGGAGGTCAGGAGCAAACCCATTTTTCCCCATATCATCAAGCAATCTGTGGAATTGATCCAACTTACCTAACATGTATTTAGCTCGCAAAACGACATTAAAGGTCAAAACATCAGGTGAGTACCCGTCCAGCAGCATCTTTTGATGAAGCCACTCCACCAACCTATACTGATTCATGGTAAGAAGAGAATAAAGAATTGCATTGAAGGAGTGTTTGAAAGGTCGGTAGTTGAAGTTTTTGGATTTTATGAACCTTTCAACCACACTCCTGGCCATCCCAGCCTCTCCACAAGAGCAAATTAATATGTTAAACGTGCGTGCAGTGATTGGCAAGCCCTTATCTGTCATCTCATCTGCTAGTCTGCACATTGCTTTAAACTCCTTAGCCTCTGAAAATACTTTCATTATAAGATTATAGCTATTGGAATTGTGCTTATGGCTTGGCTGCTGACCTGACCAAACAAAGAACTTATAAGCCAACTTTGCACACCGCGAACTGTTGGCATTGTTAAGCATCACGAGGATACGGAGAAGGACTTCTCTGATCAAAGCATTGGAGACTTTCAGTTGCAGCTGATCTAGGGCTGATGGGACACTGAAGCCTGGTCCATCCTGTTGTAGTATTTCAAATACTCTATCAGCTTCATGTTTTATCTCCTCCACAAATTTCTTCCGGCGATTGGAATGAACATGCTGATTACTCTGACCATCATCTTCGTCACCATCTTCCTTGAGTGTGACACCAGGTGAGAAATCAATAAAGGTCTCTTCTGGGAGGCGCACAAAATCCTGTACATCTTCATTATCTACCCCCAAACCCACTCTTTCAAACTTATTTTCCTCAGAAAACATCTTTGCTTCAGCATCCCCAGAAGAAGGAACCTTGTTCATCTCCACAAACCCCATCACGATGCCCAAGATGGAATTTTTCATCACCGATGTTTAAAAGTTCTTCCTTTTTTCTCTGTCCACGGTTACAAAACCTCCTTGAATGCCACGCACAAGGATAGGAACCCGGAAAGGTCCTTCCTGATCTCCGAGCAAAATAAAGCAAGGATCTCATGACAAAACCTGATGACACTCATGTTTCCGCAGATTTGTAAACACCAGAAGTTCGATACAAGAATACTGAATCCGATAACACAAGCTTAGTAAGCTTGGCGATCCAGCCCAACGAGAAGCAGATATCCATAAACCAAGCGAACAGAGAAAAGGAACTTTTTGACTTACTAGCGGTCAGACGAGAACGATCCTAGGGTTTTCGAAGGGCGGGGGAGATCAGATTAAAGAGCGCAGCTATAGCGACCATTTCTGGAGCTCAAGGGACGTCGTATATAAATTTGGGAGTTAGGGTTTCAAGGTCAACCAGTTTGTGGTCTGCTGTTCCCAACGAACTAAACCCAATCCCACTCATTCAAACACTATGATTTTTTTTATTTTTTATATTTTATGAATCAAATTTTTATTTAAAAGTAATATGCTAAATTAAATTCATATTAAATATTGAGGTATTTAAAAATAAAATTTAATCACAAATATATATTCTGTTATGTAAAAATAATAATAGTTTGTTAACTATATATAAAATTAAATGTTAACCATACTCAAACAAATTTATAATTAACCAAATCAAAATCTTATTTTGTGAAATACATAAGATTAAAATTAATCTGAAACATATTTGACCAATTTGATCTCACAAAAATTTTCCATAGATTCAAATCTCGTAAATATATGAATAAACCACTGCATCATTTACCATAGAGTAGAGATTATTTAAGATCATGCAAATGTTTAACAAATCTAGGCTCTTTGAACTACAAACCTTTATAAATCTTCTCGTCTAATTCTCCAAAAGTTCATTTTCTCATCTCGCAACAATTTTCAGTGCTACAATAAAGGTTAGAGCTAATTTTTAGTGTTATACAGCCAAACCCAACAATTTCTCATCTAAGCAAATCATGACTCTGCAATCTACAAACGGCGATCAATCCACCATTATCACAGTTCTGGTGATGACGATTAGAACCAAGAATTATGCTCCATCAAAATCTATGAACTAATTTAATGAACTCGCCCTGCAGATTGAGCATCAGAACAGAGGATTCACCGTCTTCTGGGCATCTTTGGCGTGTCGATCCTTGAGACGTTCCTTCGTGCACAGCAACCGACGAAGTACACAAACGACTAAGCCACACAAAGTGGGGAAAAAAAAGCGTCGTATCAGTTTGATATCAATGCAATAGGCATCAGATCAGATGTCAAACCAATTTAAAATTTCAGAGTGGAACTTCACAAACTTACCAGCACAACAAACAGAATCACATTAAAAATTGCAACAACTCTCCACTCCATCTTCATGTATTGTGCCAACTCCAGCCCTACATTGAAGCACGAGAAATTATGCTATCGTACTGCTGGAAACTAAACAACAGGACAAAAAGCTGGGGAATGGTTAGAGAACTAGCTTGCAAGAGTCGCAGTCATAACACTTGATACTTCGTGCATTTTTATACAGTTTGCAATCCTTGTTCTTGCTCACAGGATGATAGCTAAGGTCGTAGTAGGAAGCATTTACTACGGGATATCCACACCTGAAAATAAGAGAGAAAGCATCTGTGGTTGTGCAAAGAAAATAAAAATAGGTGCTACACTAGAGAGAGGTAGAAATCAGCTGCAAATTCAGCGTAAATAAATTTCAACTTTTCCTTTTAAAAAGGAGCCAAATTTGCAGCCTAAATTTGATAAAATTGAATATTCATATATAGGATTGTTTACCTTAGTTCACCGTATAGAGGAGAAAATGCCAATACAATAGAAGTGACAACATAAACAAGACGAGTTATAGTTATAGTGTTAGTTTGCAATTAAAGAAAATGTTCATGTGTATCATCATCATCATCATCATCATCATCATCATCCCCAAGATGTGTTTGTCCCAATTATTTGGGGTCAGTTTTTTCTATTACATTGACTAACATTTTCTTTAATTTAATTTTATGCTTACCAAAAATAAATTTCCTATCGACCAGTAAAAATATTTTTAAACTTCCACTAGGGAGTAAAAGGAAGTATAATGTTAAGAATATTTAATCAGAGTTTTTGCAATTTCTAATATGCCCTGCCTTTGCCCACTTGTAATCTTCCCCTCAGTGAACCAGTATGGACTGTTGAGTGTCTTATGCATTGAAAATATGTATGATTGTACAAGGATTATCAGATCAAAGCATCAAGAATTTGTATAAGGACCAGAATGCAGTAAAAAAACAAATAAATAAAAGAGGATAATCTTACTCTGATGGTGGCCTACAGCAGCCAGCCTCTATAGGGGTTAATTCTGCTAGTTTATATTCCTTGAGAGTCTGGCAAATGTCGAGATGGGTGAGAAAACCTCCCGGAGTTAAACTTTTATAAGACCAGAATGAGACGGACCTTGAATCTTTTTGGCAAACTGTTGCACTCCTCAGATTTGACTAGGCAACTTCTTAAACGTCTCCAGTGTTTGCTATCGTTGAGCTTTAAATAGCAATTTGATTCAACAGATAGTGGACACCCAAACGACATACATGCCAATTCATGAAAGGGAAATGATTAGCATGAAAAAACCCAACATGAATGGAGCATGACACTCACATTGACAGGTCCCACTGGCACAGTGGGACCCAATGCATGCAGTTGTGAGTGTCATATTCCATTCATGTTGGATTTTTCATGCTAAGTATCATTTCCTTTCATGAAAATAAGAGTTACCTGCTTTAAGAACCAAGGACTGTAATCTTGAAGATGGTACTCCTTGTACCTACACAGTCATATAATATGAAATGACTAGTGCAATATGTGATCCATTTAACTGAGATGAAAATTAAAATTCCTGAGTTTATAATCTCTATAAATTGGAGAAACAAACCCTATTACGCCTTATGTATAGGATTCATGATAAAATCCTAAATGTAGAATACCAATGTGAAGCCACTAAACATACACTAATAACTCTAACACCTCTTACAATAACAAAGATATTAGCTGAACCAATAATGAATCTTTCTAAATTCAATATTAGAAAACAACTGCAAAGTATTCAGATGACATTCATAGTCGGTGGATGCCATTATTTCTCCCTTCTCTTTTATTTCATTTTTTTTACAATGTATTCTTTGTTCATTTTGACTTAAGCAGAAAAGATTAAGTTAATATTAACAGAGAACAAGTTTTCTTACCTCAGCCCATTTACAGCATGACCTGAACCGCTATTTGTTATGATAAACCTACACATTTTATTAAATTAAACATCAGGATCCAGTTTTAAATGGAAAAAGAATGACTAAACCAAAGAAGTATAGAAAATGAATAACGGCAATCAAGTTCAATGTTTCTTTTTGCCAAGTTCCATATTCTACCATCTAATCGAGTAAGAATCTGTTGAAGCCACCAGACTTCCTATAATGCAATGAAAACTCATGCTAACATGGTCCTTGAATGTTACAAGCAACAATCAAATTGAAGTGTCGTGCATACTAAAACATTAATGTTTTGACACTGAAAGTTCTGTGGTTAGCATTAACTGAAAGTGCTATAGCTGTATTGTGCATTGGGATTTACAAAGTTTTGTTAAAAATTCGGAATTTGTACGAAGCAGAAGATCTTCTCAAAATTTCAAGGGAAGCCCCATGAGGAAATAAAAGCTTAGATCCTTTTTGCTAAATTATTTAGGTGACAGGAACAAGTGCAAAATAGTAAATACATTACAACTTGTATAAAAATCCAGTACCAATAAATATGCTTAGACAAGTTTTAAGCTTTTACCGAGTGATGCCTATGCCATTTTTGTGATGTGCATTGCGTTTTCTATGCACAAGGGATATTTCTATTTATTGTGAAAGGAAGCATAAAGTCACTTTTATGGATTTTCTAGAACCTCACAATGAAAGAGAAAATTGAAACTTTGGCCTTTAAACCAAATTGCTCAATCTATTTGACAAGCAAGCAGATGATAACAATGCAAATGAAGTGGGCATATCACAGAACGTACAAACATATAACTAGAAATGCACAGACGGAACATGCCTAACAGAAATATAATACAATTGTAGATTAGATATCAGGAGCTTCAACGAGTAACCTAAGCCACTTTAAAATTTTAGAAAAGAAAACTTTTCTCATCTTTATACCAGGGTAAAAGATGTTACTATCACAAAAATATTGCAGCACATAGCTCTCATTTTTATTTATCAGTTTCTTGATTGAACAGACTTCATCACTTAATTAAACCATGTTGCTGATACTAATACCACATATACTCCTCAAAATTATGAAAGAAATTTCTTGGACTATGTTATAGAATGGCAATCACTCCGAAGACATTTTACCAACAAAAGGACTATTATATAAAATTGATTTTAGCTTCCAGATGTGAATAGAGAGGGGAAAAAATAAGTTCAATTTTCATTAACAATTTCTTTTGATTTACAATATCAATGACTACTTCCCAAAGTGCAAATTCAGTGTTTGAAAGGGTAAGAATAGTACCTTCCTTTACAATAAATCATGGAAATCCTTTGACTCATCAAGAAGTAAAAAATAGTTGCTTATTGTAACTAAGATAATAAATTGAATAGTCGATATAATACTTACGCAAGAACAGTGGAAACCATGATCGCAATCAAAATCAAGCACAACATGACAAGATACTAAAATTTCAACGTCAAGGTCCAACATAGAGCAGAGTAAACAATTGATCAATTGGACAACTTGTAGCCAACTCAAAGGATACCACCCAGAGAAACACTACAACATTCTTCCAAGCTCCCAGGAAACCAATAAATGATCTACAAAATGCATAAGATCAACATTAATATTGAAAATATAATACGATATCACATCTTAAAAATGGGACAACCAGACCAGTTAAAAAATGGAAGGCGACTCACATTAAAAGAATTGATGCACCAAGACCCATGACAGGAAGGGTCAACGACTTTCGGCATTGATCATGATGGACGCCCATCCATATTCCAAAGCAAATTACTCCTATTCCTAATATCTGCAACACAGGAACAATCGAAAACCACCTCATTCCTCATTATTGACACCTAGAGGGAAAGACTATTCCTAATATCTGCAACACAGGAACAATTGAAAAACCACCTCATTCCTCATTATTGGGAAAGCTAACCTTCAAAACTTTCCATAATCTGTTTGTATTTTTTTTAAAAAATTATGATTTTGAGTAGACGAGAAGAAGCAAGAGATTCTAGAAGGAAAATCCAGTTTTTTTTAACCAAACCCTAGAGTTCATTACTAAAAAAGAAAAAAAAAGGAGCGATTTTGTGGAAACAACAAGCAAAATCTTTCAACCAACAGAAACCTGATCTTCCTTCCTAGATCATTGAGCATTCAAAAAACTAAGTAGAAATGCGAAGGTAAAGCTAATTTTCAACCATGGTGAGGCAGAACAGGCAGTGGACAGAATCTGGAAGCATCCCGCATAACGCGAAGCTATACTCGTGACTAGGGAGACAAAGGAAGGAGAGTAGAACATGCAGCTGAGGTGCTTACCATCGTGAAAAAGTTGATCCACCTGATGACAAAGGTGCTGGTGCCTGTGCTCATGTTTCCCAACTGCACCTGACCCTTCTCCCGTTGGAGAGGGCGCTCTTGACTTGTGTATTGGAGACGAAGCAGGGAGGAAGAAGAGAGCAGGGGCACAGGATCGCAGACACAGACGATCAGAGAGAAGAAGCCTAGCGATCTCCGGTGAGGGGGCAATGGGGGGCGGCGGTGGATTTTAAGGCTGGGCAAAGCTAAGAGTGATGCAGTGAAGCCTGACACTAAATACTTAAAAGTTCGAGGCTGTCTTCTGTTTGAAATAAACCTTTATAAAAATAATAATAAACTAATTAATAATTAATTATATTAAAACAAAGCCGAGAGGTTATGGAGTTATTTTATTTATTTTTATTAAAAAGTTAAAAGTTAAATAAAATAAAATTAAATAGTTAATATTCGTTTATCAACATATTTAAATTTATTAGAAACAAATATTATATAAATATTTTATTTTTATAAATATTTATATAAATTTATTGCGGTGACTGTGGAGTGTACGACCCTCGCTGTTCTTTGTCTCGTCCTTTGCCTGCCGCCCCATCTCCCTCGCCGACCGCAAACCGTTGTTCCATCGCCGCCGGCGATCCCTTCAGCTCCGTCAAAGGTAACCCTTCCTTGTTCCCCTCTCCTTTTCAGTCCTCCCTCTCTCTCAATGCCTTTTTTTTTTTCTGATTTCTATCCTCGCCCACCGCCCGATGCGGAGCCCCCGTCTCTCATTCTATGCTTGTGCGCCGGTAACGATTCTGATGTTTTTTTTATTGTCGGAATTGCATTTTTTTTGTGATAAATAACCTCCTTAGTAACCGTGGGAAGATGATAGGGTTCGGAATTAAGGTGCAATGCTGGACTAAAAGGCAAGCCATTCGATGAGACTTTAACGTGATGCTTCTTAATTTAGGTGTCTTAGGTTGTCTAATCTTGCAATAGACGGATTTGAGCAAGGAATTAATAGGTTATTTTTTCCTGATCTGATAGACTGTTGACACTGCATGCGGAAATTTTATATCTGTAACTCCAAACTGATGGTAATTAGTTGATTATTAACTCAATATTTTTGTAACATGATGTCAATTTGGTACCAGATATTTTCTTTGCAAAGAAAATATCCATTCTTTGAATTGTATCTTCCTCTAAGTGCATACATGGTTTAGAATTTTTAGGTTAATCCAATTTAAAGATTCTTTTTGTATAACCATTATTCTCTGGAAAAAAGATGCGTATGCCTTTTCTACTCGTTGCAAATTTGCAATTGGAACCATGTTCCTTGTGGTAATTCTTTCCTATGTTACTTGAACTCATGTGAGTATTCCACGTGGGTGTGGATTTAGGTGTATGACATGATTGTTTAGATTTTTATTTAACACATGATCAATAAGGATTACGAGTGTGCACACATAGTGTCCATAGAAGGAGTACATGAAAGAGTGCAAGTCCGACAGCATGCTCTTTATTATTGTTAGAATATTTAGGAATTGTTAGAATATTTAGGAATAAATATTCTGTTAGGGATAAATATTCTGTTAAGTATAAATATTCTGTCTTTCTTTTTTAGAATAATTCTCCTAGAATAGGTCCCTATATTCATGTATAAATAGGGGCTTATATCTTGTAATAGAATGAGAGAAATCCATTGTCTTATTATTTTACATGGTATCAGAGCCAAGGCTAGGTTTAGGGTTATCCTACCAAACCAATCCTCTTCCTTCTCTCCCTCCTTGTTCGCTACGCGTTTTCCTCGCGTGTGCTCGTGTTTAGGTTTGGGTTTTCCTCCCTCTTTAGGTTTAGGGTTATCCGCCCAAACCAATCCTCTTCCTTCTCTATCTGTTCACCACGCGTTTTCCTCGCGTGCGTTTCTATTTGCCGTCTTTTCTCGTTGCGCGTTTTCCTTGCCGCGACGCAGTAATCACAGCGGCTTCATTCTCTCTTTGTTCGCCACGCATTTTCCTCGCGTGTGTTTCTGTTCACCGTCTTTCCTCGTCGCGTGTTTTCCTCGTCGCGACGCAACAATCACAAGCGGCTTCCTTCTCTCTCTGTTCGCCACGCGTTTTCCTCGCGTGCGTTTCTGTTTGCCATCTTTCCTCGTCGTGCGTTTTCCTCGTTGCGAACGCAGCAATCGCAACAGCTTCCTCATCGCGCGTCTTCCTCGACGCGACGAGCAGCACGTCTCCTCCGCTGCCTTCCTCGTCGCGCGTTTTTCTCATCGCGACGCAGCAATCACAGCGGCTTCCTGCGCGTCTTCCTCGACGCGACGAGCAACACGTCTTCCTCGCGACACCACTCTTCCCGTGGTCGTGCGCTCCTGTTTCTTCCTCGCGATGCCACTCTTTCCGTGGTCGCGTGCTCCTGTTTCTTCCTCGCGACGCCACTCTTCCCGTGGTCGCGCGCTTCTGAGCAGCATGTCTTCATCACGCGGCTACGCAAGGATCGCGCCGTCTTCTTGTGCTCGTCCGCGTCTCCTCTCTTCTCAACAGAAGCAGCAACATCAACCGCTTCTCTTATCCGCTGCCCTCTTTCAGTAACGGCAGCAAGCTAGCAAGTTCTAGCTCTCCGAATATCAAGCTCATGCCAAATCAGGGGGAGTCTCTTTCAAATCCTGAACGATACAGGCGATTAGTATGGAGACTAAGCTACCTTACTGTTACTCGTCCGAATATCTCATTTACAGTAAGTGTAGTAAGTCAACTCTCCATACAAGGAACATTGGGATGCTGTAACAAGCATTATCCGATATATCAGAGGTGTTCCAAGAAAGGGTCTTTTGTATGAAGATAAAGGACATTCTCGAATTGACTACATATGTAACAAGCTGGGTACATATGATTTATATCCTCCAGCTTGAGGGGAGTGTTAGAATATTTAGGAATTGTTAGAATATTTAGGAATAAATATTCTGTTAGGGATAAATATTCTGTTAAGTATAAATATTCTGTTTTTCTTTTTTAGAATAATTCTCCTAGAATAGGTCCCTATATTCATGTATAAATAAGGGCTTATATCTTGTAATAGAATAAGAGAAATCCATTGTATTATTATTTTACAATTATCATGAAGTTAGGAATAGTATTTCAGAATATGAGAATCGCTAACGATAGGCATGGAACCATTGGTAGAATTTGGTTTGAGTTTGTTTTTAGGGAAGAAGAGTGCATAAGGAAGACATCTGGATTTGATGAATTAATGACAGAATAAGAGAAACAAGTAACTGCACTAATTGAATGCTTTTGAATTGTAGCAAAACCACAATAGATTTTGTTTGGGTTCTTCCACAAATCTTGTACCCATAGTAAAAAATTTCAAAAATTGTACACCTGGCCAATAAATCACAAAACATGAACATGTTAAAGTTCAAATGGGGCTTTCAAGAGACAATGAAATGTAAATCCTATTACTTCCATAAAAAATCAGAGAATAGGTACGTTGTAAACCATTCCAAAAAAGGAAAAAAATATAAATCAAGTACAATAATCTTGAAAGTCATATAAATGATCAACATCAGTCTCAACCCATCAATCCAAAATTTCTATCATACAATATACTTAACTTCATATTGGTTGAAAGGTAAACTACAATAAATATAAATTTCCAATAGTCATTTCAAGAGATACAATGTAAAAAACTCCTATTACTTACAGAAGAACCAGAGAATAGGTACATTGTCAGCCATTTCAACAAAAGAAAATATAAGATGAATAACAACCCATCAATCCAAAAGTTGTATCATACGACATACTTCAATCCATATTGGTTGAAAACTAAAACAATATAGGTATCCCACGCCACAATAAATATAGAAAACCAACAAGTTGGTATGCATTAATTCAAAGAAAATAATAGCATAAACCATCAAATAGTAAAAATTGGCATAAAGAGTACCTCAAAGCACATTGCCCTTTCTGCCCCTTGGCCCAATTCGATGTAGTGTCTAAGTACCACTCACCTGCAAATATGTGGCAAAAGATAATGGAAGTAGCAATAGCTGAAAAGGATTATGGCAATATGATATATGCATGAGTGATAAGATGATAAGAAACAGCACGCACAACATTCCTAGTGTGCCAATTAGTTGGTCATGAGCATACTGAAACCAACTTTAAAGGGTGACACCAAAAGCCCAATTGTGCATGGGTACAACTACCTACTGACTGGGCCATTCTTAAGGTTTTGGCTCCAGCATTGTCATACCTCCCAGAGTGTGTAGTCATTAGATTATAACTTGCTCATACCCATGTCTGACAGACTATAACAGCATGGGGCCATATATATAGCTGAAGCTTCAAACAATCATTTGTAACACCATGCCAACAAGTATACTATGTGACTATAATGAACATGTTCAAAGTTGGCCATTGAATAGCATAGCAGAAAAGTTAATTTGATTAAACTTGAATGTGTAAAGGGTAGAGGGAGAAGAAAGTAAAGTTTAGTTAATGAAATAAGAAGTGTTTTGATTGTTCTACATATTATTAGTGATATATTTGGTTTGATGATGATGATGCAGTTGTGCTTGTTCATAGACTAAATTGACTATGGGGTTTTGTTTAGCCACAACTTCTTGGAAACTTTTTGTTTGTTATGATGGAGAAAGCAACTAATAGGATATCCATATGCTGCAATATATGTTCAAGAAAAATGGAGCTGGATGCAGTAAAGAAATAACTGGATAGGGCTATAACTGGAACTGGAGCACAAGAAATCATTGAGGACAAATGGGATGGACAGTGGATAAGGAGAGATTAGTTACACAGCCCTCAACCTAGGGTTTTACTCTAAATGAGTTGAACAAGATCAGTTTAAACATTTTGTTTAGTTATTGAAGGATATTATAGTCTGCTAGGCATCAGATATTACTTGCTGTGATCTAATTGCAATGGTCTTCTAAGTACACATGTTGAATTGTTCAATGTATTCTTATTTTTATCTTGAATAATTGTTAATCATGAATTTGTTTGTTAATATGCATGGCACAATCGGTTTGCAAATTAAATTATCTTGGCTTTGTCAACTTAAACACTTTATTTGGAGTTTTATATCTGCAATTATGTAAACCCATGAACATTCCTCCGTAAGCTGCACCTTCCTGCCTGCTGGATATTTTATATTAATATAGCTGTAATTGTGATTCTGCTAATGAAACTCAGTCCAACATCTATTTTGTTTCCAGTCTCTAGAGCTACTGAGGATGGCAGACACCAAATCTGTTGGTAAAAGATGGGAGGAAATGGAAACTGATGTCTTAGTGAAGATATTTAAGGAATTAAATATTGATTCAACTTACGCCAGTTTCTTTGGTCTGTTGGTTCTGGCGTTTGGCTTATTCAGATCCATTCATATGGAACACCTTTGATCTAGGGGTTTTGGAATCCAACTTTATCCAGATAAGTGCATTGCCTTATTTTTGGGTGGATGAGAGGTCTGATCGGAGGTTGATGCGAATTTTGAGATTGGCTATGGCTCTCTAGAGCTGAAAGCCCTCAGTCTGCGGTGCTGTGTAATCGAGGAAGTAGCATTGCTGTGCATCTTAAATTGGATGGTCATTTGGAGGTGCTCAACATCTCCCACTGTCTCTTGCTCAAGTCCCTTGCTGTCTGGGGGAGTCAACAGATTCCATCAGAACTAGACCAGACTATTTTTCAGAAGGCTTCGCGCGTGCGTGATTTCTTCTACTGCCAGAGCAGCACGTGCATTGCATGTAGGAGGATGAGTGAGGATGAAGGTCTGATGAGATGGTACCGGTACGAGGACTGGTTCTGGCGCCGAGATGAGGTGAGCTCTCTTGATCTGGGGGAGTATGGTAAGTTGTTCGATGAGAACTGTGCGGACAGATTGCTCTCTTCTGATATCAAATTTTGAGATTGCTCTATGTTTTTGGTTGGATGCTTTTCAAATATCTATGATACTGTTGTAATAAAACAATAATATCTACCTTGTGCTTTTTATCTATCTCGTAAGCCACGGAGACATGCCATCGACCTCTGAGGTGACTTCTCGTGAGAATGCTTGGCTTCTTTAGTAAAATAATAATGCATCACATCATATATTTTCATTATTTAATTCGTAAATTTTTTTTAAAAAATGATAAATTATCATGGACTCAATCCCTGGGGATGGCCGGCCGGTTCCACGGAAGTTTTCCACCGACCACCAAGGTAAATCGGATAGCGCATATGTCGGGGATCGAATATTTAAATCACAATTCGGATGAAAATTCCTACCATTGCACCATAGCTGGGGATTGAACAAATTCATAAATCTTTTTAATTCATATAAATGGGTCACAAGATTAAAATAATAAAGAAGTGGAGATTAAAGTACTTCTGTATTGCACAGCAAACGGGGATTTATGGAAGGACGTAGATAGTAAATTTTCAAATCACGTATCATTCGGTAAAAATGAAAATCATTTTAACGATTTTATATAATTGATTTCATAATTATCATAAAAAAATAAATCATTATAGAATTCGTTATCCTATGGTCTAATACTATCGGTTCCATGATCAAGATAAATCGAGATAGAATATGTCATCTCAGTAGTTTTACACAATCGATCACATGATTATATATGGAGGTAAATCGAGAAGTTGCAATTGACCACGATGAAGAAGGGTATTATTTCAGCTTCATTAAGATTCGAATCCTTATCCACTTCTATAATTTTACTCCATTATAATTAATTCAACTATACTCTGAGGGCTCAAATCACATATCATGCTTTTATGAATGATTAAAGGATGTATTAATTTATGGTCATCTTTCCATTTTAATTTTCCATCAAAATCATATTTAAAAAAATTATTTTTATGATTTAGATATATTAACTTCAATCTCTCCCCCTTCTTTCTTTCTCTACTTTGAAAAATAAATCTCTCTTCCTCTCATTTATTTATTTATACAATTTAAATTTATTTATTTAATTATTAAAATTAAAATCAAAATTTAATATCAAATTTACCCTTTCTAAATTCTATTTTTTTCATGTAGAAGTAAATTTATAAAAATCTAAATAATTTAAGTTCATTGGTAGATTTTGATTAAAATTCATTGTTCAATTTCTTTGATTATACTTATTTCAAATCTTGTGAATTTTTAAAATGCTTAGGAGTTCAAATATGTCCTTTATTATTCTCAAACTTTTCTGTTAGTGCCAAGGAGAAAAAAACCTCAAACATTTTAGTTAAAAGTTGGCATAATACTGAAGCACCTTTAGCGAGTCCTTAATAAGTAATAGAGGACACCTTTGACTTCTTACGACCTCATAAATCCACAAGATTTAAAATTGATGCAATTTGAGCTCTCTAAATTGATTAGAGAGTTTTGATTGAAATCTACTAATGGACTTAAGCTATTTAAATTTCTACAAATTTGCATCCGTCTAGATAGAATTCAATAAGAGAAAAGTAGATATGGTGTGACACTTTAGTTTTGATCAAAGAACACTATGAACATGATGTGTGAGGAGATCAAACCCATAGTGATCCTGATCTACTTAAAGATCAGGACCACATTGGCAGTGGTGTGGGGAGACCAAGCCCAACGTTCTGGTCTCTAAGTAGATTAAGACCACATTTATTTTTATTGTTTCAAGATGTCTATAATATTGTATTTTCCCTTCCCTTTGCTGAATTACTTTTTCTTATTACTTTTAGTTAGAAATAGTTTATAATTTAGAAAGAAATTGAAAAAGAATTATCCTTGGTTTTCACGTTGAAATAATAAGAAAATAAACATGATCTTTAAGTAAATCATGACCACTATGAGTTTGGTCTCTCCACACTAGTCTATAGTATTCCTTAATTAGAATCAAAATTTGATATCATATTTATTTTCTTCTCACTCACCCTACTAAGATGGGTATAAATTTATAGAAATTCAAATAGCCTAGATCTATAAATGGATTTCAGTCAAAACTCACTAATAGACCTAGAGAGCACATATTACACCTATTTCATATCTTGTGGATTTTTGAGATTGTAAAGATTCCAAAGATGCCCTCATTACTTATTTTGGACTTCCAAGAGATGTTCCTGCTAACTTTTAGCTAGAACGTTTGAGTCTATTCTCCTAGATACCATGACCACGTTGGGCCTGATCTAAGAATAGATCAGGACTAAGTTGAGTCTGGTATGGGAAGACCAAGCCCGAGTTGAAGTATGCTCTTAGATCAGATCCAATGTGATTCTTATCTACAGAAGACCAGACTCAAACGTTCTAACTAAAAAAAAAATTTCTCCTTATCACTACTAGGAAAATTCGAAAACAGTAAAGGATGACATATTTAGACTCTTAGCACTTCAGAAATTTACAAGGACTTAAAATGGATATAATCGAAGCTCTCTAAGTCGATCAATAAATTTTAAAAAAATAATAAAGGACGACATATTTAAACTCTTAAGTTTTTATAAATTTATAAATACTTGAAACGAATATAATTTAGAAGATTCTTTAAGGTCAAATCTTAATTAAATTTTAATAGTTAAATCCAAAAATAAATTAAAATATTTAAATTTTTATAAATTTACAGAGAGAAAATTTTATTTTTCACAAGTGAAAAAGAAAAGAGAGATGTTGAAATTATTTATATCCAAACTACATAAATAATTTTTATATTCAAAATTTGGATGCTTTGGAAATAAGAATTGAAACTTGCGATTGATAAGAGGGTAGAAAGGGAAAGCCATCACAAATCAGTGCGTCCTTTGCTTTTAAAAATTTTCAAATCCTCGTACGCCCTTTTGTAAATCGCCGAACAACAAAACACAATTCTTCTCTTGTGTTGCTAAGTCACAGAAGGTTTGAGATCTATTTGAACGTTTTAGATTTTATTTTTCCATGTTTTTTACATAGTTAATGATCAGTGATTGGACTTGTTAAGATTCAATCTTATCAAATTTTTTGTAAACCAAATTTCATGGTTCGAATACATTTTTAGCAAAAAAGTAGTTGCGAATCTGCGATCATTATCAGTTTCTAATCAATTTCTGAGAAAAATTAAGATCAAATGATGAAGGAACTCCTAGATATCTTCCCTCGCAAAGATCGAATTTTTAGGGCAAACTCAGAGCCACACACACACGAAGAACTTTGGAAAATCAGAATCCCGAAACAAACAACAGAAAGTTGCAAATTCAAAAAGAGGAGAAATCAGAGGAGGGCGACTCACAGATCAATCGCTTCCAAGAATCGATCGACTTTGATAAATGAGTTGATCAGACAGGAGGGAAGGGGGGCTTGAGATGGGGTTCCTCCTTGTCGTATTGGTTGGGGGCGTTGGTAAGCATGAGAGGGCGGTCCTTTGACTCCTCGGGCTCGTCATCGTCGTCGTCATCGTCCTCGAAGGTGCTGAGGGTGATGCAGGAGCAACTCTCGAGGGAGGCGAAGAAGGCGGACACCACGCTCGCTCCCACCCAGCCCGCCATGCCGTACGGCATTACCGCCTGCTCCGAGTTGTTGTCCGTCGCCATCTAATTGCGGATCGCGAGGCCTCTCAGCTTGGATTTGGAGACAGGAGGTGAAGAAGAGGAAGACAAGGCCGAGAATAGCAGCAAAAATATTTAAAAGGGGAAAAAGTGGCAGTGACATACCGCAAAA
This sequence comes from Curcuma longa, assembly GCF_044706935.1. Classification (NCBI taxonomy): domain Eukaryota; kingdom Viridiplantae; phylum Streptophyta; class Magnoliopsida; order Zingiberales; family Zingiberaceae; genus Curcuma; species Curcuma longa. Next base: position 44,836 of record NW_027431666.1, read on the forward strand.
GTAGCCTGTCGCAAATATCTAAATCGGGAAAAAAAAAAATGATAAATTTCAATATAGTCGTATTGATTATTTTTAAAGATGATTAATTTGATCCTATAAAAGTTTTTTATCGATCATCAGACTAAATCGGGAAGTGCACACAACGATCAACCCAGATACCTAACATACATCGTAGTTGAAGAAAAATTCTTATAAATATATCGTACCCAAGATTTTATAAAGATTTTCATACTTGAATTTATACACATTATTACATAGCTATTTGTTTTGAGATTATTTTTTAATATTAAAGCTATTAATTATTTTAGTTAAATTATATATGTATTATTAAATTCATGTGACATATTATTACATATTTATTAAGATTTTAAATAATTATATCGTTTCTAAAATAAAATAAAATAATATAATAGTTATATGTCCTTCTTAACTAGTGTTGTAGACTATGATTAATTAAATAAAATAGTTCTTCAAATGTCATAGTTTGAAATAAATTTTTTAAAATGCCAAGCTAATTAAACATATCCGATTATTTCTTATATGTATGTCATTAATGCTAACATTTTTCTTGAACCATTATTCTGAATTATTTTTATTTTTCAGTTGAACTAAAATTTTCAATTTAAAATGAAAATTGAAGGCAGGAATCATTTCGTAAGGAGTAATTTTAATTAGCCAGCCACCGGATAAGCTAATTAAATCAGAGTGTAAGGAATTATGTCTATTTACGGGCATGAAAGGGGAAAGCTTACCCTTCCTTCCCCTTCTCTCCCCTTTCCTCACTTCTTTACAAACAAGGTTACAAATTCCCTTACCCTTATTTACCCTTGCTTCCTCTTCCCTCATCTCCTCCCAAACAAGCCGTTAGAGACCTCGTAGGTTGGGTGTAATGGTGCAAGAAAGTCATAGGAAATAAAGATGAGTAAAAATTTGATTAAATTGATCGAATTTAAAATTTTAATTTATTTATTTTAAAATTTTAGTTTTTAAAAAATTAAATAATTTAGTTCGGATTCGATTTTAAAATTTTTTATTTGAAATAAATTTTTTTAAATGCCAAGCTAATTAAAAACTACTCCTTACGAAATAAATTTTTTGAAATAAACCTTATCCGGATAGGGTTTGCTCCCTTTGGCTCCCCCGTTGGCCCCGCGTTTCAAAAACTATATAAAGCCTTGCCTTCCCCGTCTAGGTTTCTCCTACCTCATCGCCGTTGAGTCTATTCTCGACGAACTAAGAGCTATTTGGGGCATGGCGGCCCTCCGCAGAACCCTAGCTCGGCGGCTGTCCCAGATCGGGAAGACCAACGTCGTTCCATCTGTTCGCGAGGACGCCGCCCCCTTGCTCTCCTCCTTCCCACAAAGACGGCCCCTGTTCCAGCCGGCAATGCCACTGGATCGCCTACCGCTGCGCGTTGACGGGAGGTTCGGCGGCCTCAGACCAGACCGCATCTGCCTCGATCTGCTCCTTCCGCCTCCAGCAACCGGATCGACTCCCGCAATGCATGCCGAGGAGGCGACCATGGAAATGGATTTGAAAAAGGCAATTAGGGCGTCGCAGGTCGAGGCGGCGCGGGGGAGGCTGAGGGCCGTCGACGCGAGCTGCATCGCACGGTCGGAGTTCGTCAGAATCTGCTGCGAGTCAGCCGGAGAAGAGAAGGGCGCGGAGTTGGCGCAGTTGCTGGATGAGTCTGGCGTTGTGGTCGTCTGGGACGACGACATTGTGTTTCTACGGCCGGAAGAGGTAGTTTGATTTATTTATTCTTTTCTTGCAGATAAACTGTTCGATAAAATGCCTGCTTGAATTTTTGACCTGGTTGGTTTCGATTTGGGAATTGGGAGTCGATCGCTTTGAGTCAGATCTTGTCTGCTCTGCGTAGTTGTCCGAAGCCATCGAGAGCGCCATCCCGCCGCATTTGCTCCATTCTCGACGACTCTGCGACGAAGAAGCTGAGTCGAGAGAAGAGTTGGCGAGAATGGAGAAGGCGAAGGCGGAGATCGACCGGAGCGCGGCGGCGCAGGTGAAGAGGGAGCTGTGGTGCGGGCTGGCGTTTCTGGTGGTGCAGACCGCGGCGTTCGCGCGGCTGACCTTTTGGGAGCTGTCGTGGAAAGTGATGGAGCCGATCTGCTTCTACGTCACCTCCATCTACTTCATGGCCGGCTACGCTTTCTTCCTTCGGACCTCCAAGGAGCCATCCTTCGAGGGGTTCTTCGAGGGTCGGTTCGCCGCCCGTGTTGATAATTGATCCAAAATTAATATTGGAGTTAATGGGTTGATGATGTGACAATTAGTAGTAGTAGTGGTTAGAAGAAAAGTGTCTAGGTTCAATGTATCTTCATTAGTTGAGTTAGTGGGTATATTTATGGAGTTAATGGGTTTAATGTGTTATGTAAGTAGCTTATAAATATGCTACGTATCATGAATGAATTAATTAGAGAAAAATTATTATTGTGTAATCTCCGTGTCTATTTTCTACCTCCTATTATCTTCCTCCTTAATTTTCTAACAGTGGTATCAGAGCGTCAGGTTCGACGTGTCCTAGTTGCTTGCAATGGCGATTAATGGAGTTTCTCAACCTCTCATCCCCATTTTCAAAGGCGAGTGCTACGAATTTTGGAGCATCAAAATGAAGACTCTATTTAGATCTCAAGATCTTTGGGATTTAGTAGAGAAAGGTTTTGACGACGAGGATGCCGATGAAAGTCGATTAAAGGAGAACAGAAAGAAGGATTCAAAAGCATTGTTCATCCTTCAACAAGCAGTACATGAGACGATTTTCTCCAGAATTGCAACTGCCTCATTTTCCAAAGAAGCATGGGAAATATTGCAGAAAGAATTCCAAGGCTCCTCTCGAGTGATAGCAGTCAAACTCCAGACTCTCAGAAGTGAATTTGAGGCCTTGCTTATGAAGGGTAATGAAACTTTACAAGATTTTTTATCTAGAGTAATTTCGATCGTTAGTCAAATGAGATCTTATGGAGAAAATATTACCGATGCAATTATTGTTTCAAAAGTTTTGCGAAGTTTGACTCCGAAATATGATTACATAGTAACTGCGATTGAGGAGGCTAAAGATCTTTCGATTTTCTCTTTTGATGAACTAATGGGTTCTTTGCAAGCTCATGAGGCAAGGCGAAATCGATCAGTTGAGAAGAATGATGAAAAGACATTTCAAGTGAAGGGGGAGATAGAAAAAAAAGAAGACTTCGCTGGCAGAGGTCGTGGAAGAGGAGGCTTTCGTGGTAGAGGACGTGGCAGAGGAAGAAGTAATTTTGATAGACAATTCAACGGGGATCAGAAATGGAACAAAAATTCTGTTCAGTGTTATGGTTGCAAAAGATTTGGGCATATAAAGGCAAATTGCAGAAATAGCTCACAAGCAAATTATGTGCAAGAAGGAAATGAAGAAAGTAAGTTATTTATGGTTCATTCTAATTCTAATGAAGTTCAAAACGATATTTGGTTTTTGGATAGTGGATGTTCGAATCACATGACTGGCAATAAGTCATTATTTAAAGAGCTTGATGAATCTCAGAAGCTTGATGAATAGAATATGCTAGTAAGACTTGGAGATAATAAGCAAATACAAGTCGAAGGCAAAGGCACTATTGCCGTGGAGACTAGCAATGGTAAAGTGAAATTACTTTACAATGTTTATTTTGTTCCTAATTTGGCACATAGTTTGTTAAGTGTTGGACAATTGATGATGGGTGGATATGCAATTTTATTTGATAATGGAGCTTGTGTTATTACTGACAAAGATTCAGGGCAGTCTATTGTCAATGTGCAAATGACAGAAAATAAGATGTTTCCACTGAAAATCTCTAATGTGGGAAACCAAGCTCTTATTGCCAGTGAAGACAATGAATCCAAGATGTGGCATCTGAGATATGGGCATCTCAACATCAAAGGAATGCAGTTGTTAAATCAGAAAGGTATGGTTTTTGGATTACCGCAAATTAGTACTCTTGGTTTATGTGAAGGATGTGTTTATGGAAAACAAACAAGGAAGTCTTTTCCAATTGGGCAATCATGGAGAGCTTCTGAATGTCTTGAATTAATTCATATTGATTTATGCGGGCCTATGAAAACTACATCACTTGGTGGGAGTAAATATTTTTTGATGTTTACTGATGATTTTAGTCGAATGAGTTGGGTTTATTTTTTAGCAAACAAATCAGAGACTTTTGAGAATTTCAGAAAATTCAAGGCGCTTGTGGAAAATCAAAAGGGTTCTTTAATAAAAACTCTTCGTACAGATCGAGGAGGTGAGTTTTTATCTAAAGAATTTAATCTTTTTTGTGAAGAGCATGGTATCCACAGGGAATTGACGACACCTTATACACCGGAGCAAAATGGTGTCGCCGAGCGAAAAAATCGAACAGTTGTAGAAATGGCTAGAAGTTTGCTGAATATCAGAGGGCTTCCAAATCTTTTCTGGGCTGAAGCAGTGGCCACATCAGTTTATTTGCTGAATATTTCTCCAACAAAGGCTGTCTTAAATCAAACACCATATGAAGCATGGCGAGGTAGAAAACCATCGGTAAATCATTTAAGAATTTTTGGATGTATTGCATATGCTTTGATAAATTCTCAATTTCGTCATAAACTTGAGAATAAATCTGAAAAATGCATTTTTGTTGGATATTGCAATCAATCCAAAGCATATCGATTATATAATCCTGTTAGTGGCAAATTAATTATAAGAAGAGATGTAGATTTTGATGAAGATTCAGGTTGGAAGTGGAATACAGAAGGTGAAGAGACTCAAGTTCATATCCCAATAGAGAACAGAACTCCAACAACTGAAGGTGTTGAATCATCTCCTTTGGGATCACCAGCTTCCTTACCATCAAATTCAAGAAGCAGTAGTTCATCATCTCTACAAGATTCTTCTGATGAAACACCTCCAAGAAAGTTCAGATCCTTGAGAGAAATTTATGAATCAGATCAATTTGCTATGTTTGTTACAGATCCTACAACTTTTGAAGAAGCAGTAACAAAGGAAGAATGGCGAAATGCAATGAAAGAAGAGTTATTGGCAATTAATAAAAATGAAACATGGGAGATGGTGGATCTACCTGAAGGCAAGAATGCAATTGGCCTCAAATGGGTATTTAAAACAAAATATCATGCCGATGGAACCATTCAGAAATACAAGGCTAGACTTGTTGCAAAAGGGTATTCGCAACAGCAAGGTATTGATTTCGAAGAAACTTTTTCTCCGGTTGCTAGATTTGAAACTGTGAGAATTATCTTAGCATTAGCTGCACAATTACATTGGTCTGTTTATCAATTTGATGTTAAATCTGCATTTTCTGAATGGAGACTTGCAAGAAGAAGTTTATGTTGTTCAACCTGAAGGTTTTATAATTGAAGGCAAAGAGGCAAAGGTGTACAAGTTGAGAAAGGCACTCTATGGATTAAAACAGGCTCCAAGGGCATGGTATAGCAAGATTGATAGTTATTTTCGACAAAATGGTTTCACAAGAAGTGAAAGTGAGCCAACCCTTTATGTGAAGAAACAAGGTAGCGATGATTATATTATTGTTTGTCTTTATGTTGATGACATAATATATATGAGCTCCTCTGATTATCTTATAACTGAATTTAAGTCTAACATGATGGAGAAATTTGAGATGTCAGATATGGGATTGTTGCATTATTTTCTTGGTCTTGAAGTGAAGCAAGGAGTTGATGGAATTTTTATTTCACAAAGAAAATATGCAACAGATCTTCTTAAAAGATTCAGTTTGTTCAATTGTAATCCAGCTACTACACCCATGAATACAAATGAGAAGTTGCAACTAGAAGATGGTTCAGAGAAAGCTAATGCAAAATATTTCAGAAGCTTGGTAGGAGGTTTAATTTATTTAACTCACACTAGACCAGATATTGCTTTCTCTGTTGGTGTAATTTCCAGGTTCATGCAAAATCCTACAAAGCATCATCTTGGAGCAGCTAAAAGGATTTTACGTTATATTGCTGGAACCGTGGATTATGGAATTTGGTATACTAAAGTTCTAAAATTCGATCTTTGCGGATTCACTGATAGTGATTGGGCAAATTCAGTGGATGATCGAAAGAGTACTTCGGCTAGTGTTTTCAATCTTGGGTCAGGAGCAATTTCATGGAGTTCAAAGAAGCAAGCTACTACAGCTCTATCCTCTTCAGAAGCAGAATATGTAGCAGCAACTTCAGCAGCGTGTCAAGCAGTTTGGGTTAGAAGAGTTCTTGCAGATCTTCACCAACAACAAAAAGATGCAACAAATATTTTTTGTGATAACAAGGCAACAATTGCAATGACAAAAAATCCAGCCTTCCATGCGAGGACTAAACATATTGATATTCGTCTACACTTCATTCGAGACTTAGTTGCAAATCAAGAAATTGAGATAGAGTACTGCAGCACACATGAACAAGTGGCGGATATCTTGACGAAATCACTTCCAAGAGATAAGTTTATTTATTTTAGATTACTTTTGGGTGTTTGTAATTTTGAATCAAGGGGGAGTGTTGATAATTGATCCAAAATTAATCGTGGAGTTAATGGGTTGATGATGTGGCAATTAGTGGTAGTAATGGTTAGAAGAAAAGTGTCTAGGTTCAATGTATCTTCATTAGTTGAGTTAGTGGGGTATATTTATGGAGTTAATGGGTTTAATGTGTTATGTAAGTAGCTTATAAATATGCTACGTATCATGAATGAATTAATTAGAGAAAAATTATTATTGTGTAATCTCCTTGTCTATTATCTCCCTCCTATTATCTTCCTCCTTAATTTCTCTAACAAATTCATTTTCACTTAAAATGCCCATTTTAAAGATACTTATAAATATCATTTGGCCCAACACAGTTAATTTCACAATAAAATCCCTCATAACCCGTTAAAATAAGGTTTTTCATTTTAGATAATGATTCGATAATTGAGTATGTTCGTCACGTGAGCAAATGACGGATATAACTCAAATCAGAAAACCTTATAGAGGCATTTGGTTGGGGTTATCATTAATAACCTTGTTTATCTATTCAAAGTTATCAATGATAATCTTATTTGATTTAGGCTATGATCGATTTTCAAGTAATGCAATATCACCTCCACATCAGCAAATGGGTTATAATCCGGGAATGTGATTATCTTGGTAACCTAAGATTTTCTATAATTTTGGAGGTTAACGAAATTTTTTTCCAAGATTATCCTTCAATTTTAAAACTCAGTTAATTGAAATGTATTATAAAATCTAATTAAAAATGGGTTAATTAATTTAATAAATTTTAATTTAAAGACTTATAATTTAAAAGAGATAATTTATTTTAAATTTTAAAAAATAAAATTAATAAATTATATTTATTAATTTAATAAATTATTTTATTAAAATATATAAATTTATGTTAAATTTTTAAAAAAATAAAATGTTTATTAATTTAATAAATTATTTTATTTAAATTAATAAATTATATTTATTAAAAATAAAATTTAATATTAATTATGTTTATTAATTTAATAAATTATTTTATTTAAAAATATCTTATTAAAATAAAATGAATTATATTTATTAATTTAATAAATTATTTTATTAAAATATATATAAATTTATGTTAAATTTTAAAAAATAAAATTAATAAATTATGTTTATTAATTTAATAAATTATTTTATTAAAATAAAATTAATGAATTATATTTATTAATTTAATAAATTATTTTATTAAAATAATTATTTTAATGAATTAATTTTTTAAATATATATAAATTTATTTTAAATTTTAAAAAATAAAATTAACAAATTATATTTATTAATTTATTGAATTATTTTATTAAAATAATTATTTTAATGAATTATTTTATAAAAAATCTATAAATTTATTTTAAATTTTAAAAAATTATAAATAAATTATATTTATTTTTTGATATATTATCAATTTATTATCATCATTAATATTATTAATTTAATTTAATTTATTTGACGGTAATATAGTAAATATTAAACTGGTTATGTTTTATTACCTTCAAATAAATAAGTTGAACCAAACAATATTAGATTATATTTTATACCCCATAACCTTGATTATGTGATTATCTGGTAATCACATAACCAAGATTATGTATGATAACTTGAACCAAACGTACCAAGTGTAAGGGTTTTCACGATTTTAGGTTAATAATTTTTTTTCTTCAAAATTACCCTTGTCACTGCTTCCCTCTTCCCCATTGCAAGCGGAGAACCTCGCAGAGATCCCGTCATCGCCCCTCGCTCCCTTCTGTCCTTCTCAATTCCCACACCGACGTCATCCCCGTCGAACCCCACAAAGTGGGTCCACCCCGCCTTCTCTACTGCCCTCATTCCCAGCGGCAACATCTACGCCCACAGCTCCTAGGACATGAAGTTCGTCGGGATCCAGTACTTGGAGGTCGTGCGCCGCCTCAAGGCTGCTAGGTTTGCCCCTGACCGCACCGTCTACCTGTCCTTCTTCCCCAACGAGGATATCGACGGCACGGACGACACGAGAGCTTTCATAGCCTCGAATGCCTTTAAGAAATTGGGCGTCAGAGTGGTGCTCGATGAGGGTTTGGCATCGCCGCACCCAGAGTATAGGGTTTTCTACAGGGGTACGTTCCTCGTGGTGGCTCATGATCATATCCCGAGGAGCTCCAGGCCACAGAACGACAAGCCATGGAGAATGCCATGAAGAGCGTGGAGGCGGACACTAACACTCTGTTTGGATGGGGTGAAAGAAGGGTTCATTAACGGAAGGGGAAGGGAGGGAAAGGAAGAGGAAGGGAAGTATTTATGTTCTTTTTGTTTGAGAGGAATGGAAAGTTCATTAACGTAACATGTGTTACCTTGTTTGGGAGGAAAAGAAAGGGAATAAAAGTTAAATATATAAAATTATAAAAATACTCTTACTTCTTAAAATAAATCTACATGTGAAAAAATATGTATAACTCATTAAACCTATGAATGTAAGATTTTTTTACCAAAATCATCTTGTAAGACCAATTAAAATTAATATTTATGACTTAAATAAATAAATAATTTTAAAAAAATAATGAATAGACATACAATAAGCATATGAAATATAAAATCTGTACACTTTAGTACGACAAATGATAAATCAGTATTTTACATATATTTTTATAAAAATTTATTGATGTAAGAAAGGAGCGAAAAGATCATGCTCGGCGAGAGAAATTTAAAAAAAATTAGATTACATAAATTAAATAAGTTATTTGGAGAATTAATATTTAAAATAGGATAAAATTGGAACAAATAATATTTAGAGTTGTCTTTTCTTTTCCTTACACCCCAAATTGGAGTGTAAGAAAATCTTCCTTTTCATGGATAAAGAAGGTTAAAACTTATCCTTCCCTACCCTTTTCTCCTCTTCCCTCACTCTTTTTCAAACAAAGTTCAAAGTTTCCTTCTCCTTATTTACCTTTTCCCCTTTCCTCACCTCCTTCCATACAAAGTATAAGGTTCAGGGTGGCATCGTTCGACCTGGTTAAGGTTGAACCAAACCCATTAAATTATATTTTATTCTTTATAATCTTGATTATATAATTATTTATAATCGCATAATCAATATTATACATGATATCATTTGAACTAAATGCACAAAAAAAAGGCAATGGGCAAATATTATTTTGGAGTTTATATAGTTGTAATTGGGAGCTAATTAAGATTTAAAGGGATTAATAACATGTGTTATCTTTGAATTTGCCTATTTAGGTTCGATTTATCTGTGGATTTTGAATTCAGTTTAGGATTGGTTAGATATTTTATAGCTGAACGGGACTTAGACTAGGTTGACTGAGCCAGATTGGTTCAATTGACGAGGTCCAATTGAATCAGAATTCGATTGAGTTTTAAACCCTACGTTTGTTGCTCTCTGCCTCCTAAGAGTGTATATTTAACTAAAGTCGAATTGAACGAAACTAAATTAATCAAAATCGAATCGAATTAAATTTTTTTGAACTAATCGATTGAATCGATAAAATTTTTAAATAAAAATTAAATAAATCGAACGATAAAATATGAATTAATTTGATTTTCAATCGAATTAATTAAATTTTTTAAATATTATAAAAAATTTATCAATTAATTAAGAATTTATAAATTTACTTATTTAAAAATTTAAAAATTATTTTTTTAATTTTAATTAATTTAATTCATTCAATTTAATCAAATAAAAAATTTAAAAATTAAAACTAAATCAAATTAATCAAATTAATTATTTTTTTAAAAAAATAATCAAAATACTAAAATAATCGAATCGAACAATTCGAACGATTTAATCAATTTATTCTATTTAATTAAATTTTTACTCATCCCTATCTCCCACCCGACCGCACACACTCGCGCTCTCTCCCCCCTCTCTCTGATCTCCGTCTTCGTCGATCGTCTTCGCCGGTGCTACCTGTCGCCGTTAACTTCCGTTCCGGTCGACTGTGCCGCCACATACTACTTGCTTTGAATCCACTTCCTCCGAGCGCTCGTGGTGCCGTCCTGCCTGAACACTGGGAGCCTTGCCCTCCCTCCCGCGATCTCGCTGCAACTCCACATCCTCGCCGCCGCCCACGGCCTTCGTCTCCGTAAGAAGAGACCTCTTATTCTTCTCTTCCTTGTACATAGTCCTTTTATATATGGCGTGATTGATTCTGACTATCAGGTATCGAGGAAATTGTGGCGTGACTGCCATGCTATGCCATGCCTATGGTCGTGTATCCGATCAGCCACTTTTTATGTTTCTTGTTAGCGAACATTAGTCAGATTATATTTTAATTTGATCATACTGAATTGAGCTTGCCCCCTTGAGCCATCTTTAGAGTAACAGCCAGCTCATAATACAAGATCAAACCTTGTTTTCTATATTGTACAATCAAATGCACTTATGACTCTACCATTTTGAAACCGTGGTATTCCTCCACCTCCATCAAGGTGACATCTCAAGTATTCTCGATTAATTCATCCTCTAGATAGCAAGCTTGAAATAGACAAGTCCATTATAGATGATTTCTTATTCAATCATAATCTAGTATGTGACTTGATACATGATTAGAGTACTCTATGAACTACAGTGAAAGATGCTTTTGATAAATTCTTATTGATCAAAATGAAGAATGCTAACTACTCTATGGTTTGGGTCTTTGTAAGGGAGGGGCAACTTGGTGTTTAGTTCCAATAATCAAGCTAGACTCTTTGTTGGTTAGTCATAGATCTAGATTTAGATTCTGTTGCTATTTAGTTGCCTTGTGTCAAAATCTTAGTAGTGAGTATCTTATGAGGGGGGCAAGCGGTGAGTTTCTGGGGAAAAAAAGGGAAAACAAATTCATATTAATAAAACTAACCTTAATTTATTATTTTACCACTAAATTTATTGGAGATGGATGGTGAGACTTGGAATTAGTGCTCTTATATATGTAGCATGTGAAATGCTTCTTTCTCAAATTCATTGCAATGCATCTTTTTCTTCCCCAAAAGTCTACTTATTAGGCTATTCCATTAGTATTTGTTTGGTTGGAAATAAGTCAAAGCCCCCAGATTAAAAAGAATATTCATTTTTTGCTTGTTTGTGTCATGTCAGATCACCCATTTGTCTATTACTGAGATTACACGAAAGATTACACGAATGGATAGCAATCTGACAAAAGCTAACCAAGTTGAGGATGAAGAAGAGTATATTTTGCTTGACTTGGATGATGTGTGTGTTGATGCAGATATTCCAGCCAATACTCCCTTTGTCCTCTCTGTAAGAAACTACCTCTCTATTTGGTTAGAATTTCTGTGATGATAACCTGAGATTCTCATCTGTTTATTGAATAGTTTCTATTTGCATTTTAGTTGTTTTATTTTTTTGTACTTGTCACATCTTTTTATTCTTTCTTTCAAATACAAAGCGGAGTTTGATGTTTACCACAAATGATCTGAAAAGTGTTTTTTTGGTTGAAAGACAATGTAGATTAGGAGAAAGAATGCCCAAATAGGCGACTGCTTCTCAATACTCCTTTTTGCATAGCTGTATGTTTACTCTTTAAATCCTTAGGTCTGTTTGGTTATTATTAGTCCATTCATGTATAGGACAGAGATACCATTTTTAAGTGACAGTTAAAATAGCTTTTGCAAGTTTCCTGATGCAGGTAATCCTATCAAGAAAATGTAAAAAACATTTTTATTTAGGCTAGATTTCCCAACTTGATTGAGATCTGTGAATGGTCTTGTTGTTTTAGTCTAGTTTGTTGGTTTTTGCCACAGCAGATACAAGTGGAGTTGTTTTCAGGGTTCTATAAGTATTTGATTGCCTCAGGTCAAAGATCTCTCTCTTGCCAAAGTTATTTCTGATAGGAGCATATATAGAGCTTGCTGGTAGATAGGACTCAAGGAGCAATGTGGGTCAATAATGTTATTCTCTATTGTTCACCCATTTATCTTTTAAGTTAGAAACATCAACTGTTTCTAAAGTTGAGAAAATATATAAAAGACTGTAATCTAGTTTGTTTCCATAATTTGACAAATGATTTTATTTTTTTGAACATGACATCTGGGAACAAAGTTGTTCATTGTAGAATTGTTTCTGCTTTCTATTTGTGTAAATCTGCCTTCTTTTACTTTAACTAAGACCTGAGTATGATTGTGATATTTATCTATTAACTGCTTATATAGTTTATTTGAAATGGACATTGAATTTGGTAATTTAATTTTGTAGGGTTTGGACACAATGAATCCTGTCTTGGCCATTGGTGATCATCTAAAACTAGTGAGTAAACTGACCTTAACATATACATCAATCTAGGGTGCTGCTATCACAATTCTAAGGTTGCATTTTGGTACGTTAGAAATGTCCTGATCCTCCTATCAATTTAGTCATGCAAAACGTCTTACATGATAGCATGTGTTAGCTTTACATGTGAGTGTGCTGTTATTTGGAACTGCTCCATGGTGGTTGAAAGAACTAGCATATGCATTAGGAACTCAAAAGTCAAATAAGCAATAGAAAAAAGCTAGCATTTCTCTTATCTGAAGTTTCATCTGTAGGCCCCTGTATTCTTACCTTAATATAGTGTGTATCCAGTTTATCTTGAAAATCCACTTGCTTGCATATACAACAACAGCTGTAAGCAACATTATCTGGATTCAACTACATCAACATGGCAGACTTCCGATCCATGTTGATTTTTTTTGCATATTTGGGCATAGATAAACATAATATAATGGACCAAGGATTTATGTTGATGTTAATGACCAAGGATTTATGTTGATGATATAGAATCAAATCATTTACCATTCATCAACATGTTTGTTTTATTTTATATGAAATAAATGGCAATTGATCTGATTTTTTATTTGTTGCCTTCAGTTTATATAAGAAAGATAAGCAGACTCCCAATCCAAGACACACATAAGTTTGTTACTTAAAATGCCTTATATCTTGGCATCTATGGTTGATTTCAGTGATAGGAATGGTTGACGAGTTTATATAATCACAATTATTAAAGGTTCTAATTAGCTTAGTTGGTAACGTTTTGGAAGTTTCTTTCAAGTCTTGGATTTGGACCTTGCTGCCTTCACTTCTCTGGCTTTCATCCCTTACTTCTCTGATAGGTTAATTGCTACTTTTGTTGTGATGGGAATCTAGGTGATTTTCAAGTTTACACTAGAAAGCAGTGTATAATGCAAGTCCCTTTGGGCTGGTGAATGATTTTAGGATTGACTAACAAAATCATTTTACACTAGGTTTATGCAAGCCACATGGCAAATATCTTATTCCTATATTACTCATCTAGATTCTTTAAAAAGAAAATAATGGATATTACCAATAAAGTTCAAATAATCTTGAAGTGATCCTAGACTTTCGATGAAGGTCATGTGTATGATTGCGCAGACAAATCATATATCAAGATCCATTAATTTTGGAAATAGTAAGCCTTATGAATCTCTTAAAGATTAAACTACTCTTGTTACTAGTAAACGATTTATTAAAATCTTTATTTTTTTCCCTATACCAAGTTTCTTTATACTTTCCTCAGAATTGTATTTGATATATCGAAGTAAAAGATACTCTCTTTTTAGCATTGACTACTTCCAATAAACAGTGAGGTTCCTTTGAAAGCGAATTTGTTAGACTTGGAATCTATAGTACATTCTAAAGTTTCTCTTCTATTCCTTGCCTTTCTCAAATCTAACTTCTTCATCCACAAAACTCGAGTTCCTATCCTTTTGACTTCCCAGCCTAATTATCAACCTGCAGCTGACCTGCCAACCTTAGCTTCAGATCACTGGATTGTGGGTTGAATTGGTGGGTCAGGTCAAGCCATATGTCTATTTATAAAATATATAAGGTGTTTAATATATATAAAAGTGAAGAAAAATAATCATGCATTTAATATTTTTATAAATAAAATAGTGGGTCAGTTGCTTTTAGTTTGGGCAACTCAGATTTCCCTTGCATCAGATCTCATTTAATTGTCCTATTCTTTAGTCCACTCTGTTAATCTGGTTGGTTTCAATAGCAATGCCCGGAGCGCCTTGCAATATTGTTTCAGCTGCAACCAGTCAACGTCTCTGAACAGCATATTGTACCAAGTGGAGATACATTTACATTCACTTGGAACATCTAAGTAGTACTCTATCTATTCCTGATAAATATGCTATGCTGTTGAGGTTGCATTTCTTGTATTTCTGTTGATTAATTTCTTGCAAATCAAGTTTTTCTTGCAAATCATTCCTCCAAAAGAAAATGCAACCTTTAAGTCAACCTTAAAGCCCTACAGAGTATCCTGGATAAAACAAAATTACATTTTTTATATTTAAAAAAGCCCTTGCACCATTTTAGGATTTACATAAATATGGTAAATGTACAATGCCATCAACTTATCCAGTCCAGTCATTCTATGCAATCTCATGTTCACAAACTTCTTTTCAATTTACCACCGATTGAATAAAACATTAGTGCTACATATTTACATGGTAACTCCAAGCGTAAAACTTGATTTTACTCTTTGGTATATGAAATTCTAAAGCTGTATCCACATTTATGCGTTTCCAGACATCATGATCAACTAATTAACAACAAAGGAAATTAAGATATCGGTTATTTCTTTCTTCCTTCTTGGCTAGGTACTGTTTGCATTAGCTAAATGTACCAATATAGTTGTTCTTAATTTTTCTACTCATTTGCGGATTGTTTTATTTGATTAGCATGTAAAAATATCTAGTGCCATTCCTTATCTTGCTCATTCGCTATTTATGGATATGTTTCTTACCTTGTAACAGATTGGAGAGTACCAAGAGACGATGGGAACATGTTATATCTTCACTGAAAGTGGTAATTTCTGTGCTTGAGGATATGTATTTCATCATCTTTTGATCCCACTTACCGTGGTCTAGGAACTTAGTCCTGATTATCCATTAGTTTTCTCACATCAAAGCTGATATTCAGCCATCTCTCGCGGAAGCTCATTCCTTAAAGCTAATAACATTGTCTTTTACTTCCTATAAGATCCTAACACAAATCAATCTCTGTCTCTTCTTAGGTGAAACACCTTCTACGACTTGCGCTGACACAACAACTTCGGAAGCAAACTCTTCAGAGGATAAAAAGACCACTGATGCGAAACAAAACCTGGCACATCAGGTTAAACCCATAGCTAGTCTTCAAAAAATTCTCAAATTCAAGCTGGTGACGGAGGATCCAAATGGGGTGGTAGAAGGGATGACCACTAGCATGTCATAATTCTTTTTCTTTGATTTTTTATGTTATTTTATTTTCGTTCCTGAAAATATCTCTAGGGCGTCAATTGGTTGAACCAAGACGATCTAGATATGTAGGGGACTAAATTAAAGCAAAGTGTATATCCAACAAGGAAGAGAGACACCATGAGTTGAAGTTTTGATTCCGAAGTTGGGCGCGGCACAAAGCAGCAACAGGTCTGATATCTAAATGAGCAAGACGTGCAATAGGGTGTGATCCAATTCCTAGAACATGCCGAGCCGTCGAGGTCAGTAATTCTCTTCTCCGAATCAACTTCTTGAATATGCCTAGAATACAACCATGTGGATCCAAATGGTGCATTTGTTTATTGAAGAATTTGGCGGATTCAACTCTATTTAAATAATCTAATGCAGATCATGAGCTTCTAGTCACCTCATATATTAACACAGTATGACAAACTAGCTACCTAGTGCTACCTTCATCCTCTTTAGTTGTATCCGTTTAAAAAATCAACTTTTAAAAATAATTTATCTTACCCCTTCTCTCTACATGTATGCATGAGTTTACTATATTTGTTGCTTTGGTTAAAAGCTAGATAATATAGTTTCATTAGTTGGTCTAGTTTCACAACAATATCAAAGGAATATCATGGATTTGTGGTGTTTCAATAACTCTTAGTACTTATCTACTTCCACGATTTTTATTTGATAATTCCCTAAATATAAATTTAATTTTTAGTGATCACAACACAACACAAATTCGAGTTTTTGGACTCTACCTCCGGGGCATAAATGAGTTGGTTATGACGGAGCAGAGTTGCAGAAGAGGGTAAGGGTTCGAATTTTTTTTGTCGTGGTCAACTATAATTTTTCAATTTATCTTTACATATGGTCGTGGGGTCGACCGTGTGAGACTGTGGGGTGGTGAATTCTACCTTTCCAAAAGAGTTTTTAGACTCTAATGTACTTTCTTCCTGAGATAAGTATATAAAAAAAAGTGAAGAAATTGAAAAATTCAAGTACTAAAAGCCTCTTGTTACCTACATGAGAGAGAGAGAGAGAACATCAAAAATAAACGTGGAGGTTTGATTGCTCATACAATGATCCAATTTAATTGATAATTTGAATTTAATTGTCAAGAGGGCAAACAATATTAATTGCCCATGATATAATTTATTAACTATATCTTTCCAAAGGTTTATGCTTGGCTAAAATGAATGCTCAATTAAAGGAGGGCAACACAAACTTTAAACTCATAGCAACTTAGAAGGTATGATCATGTCATGTATTTGCTATTGTAGAATTTCAATTCTCTCAATCATGTTAAAGGGCTTGATTCATGAAGGAACTCCACTAGTAAGCATGAAACTCATGCAACCACCTTGGCAATCACCACTTGGCTTGAAGTTTTGTGTTCATTTGCTAATTGAGAGAAGGTGATCTTAGATGGATTTCTGTTATACTGAAAGTCAATGCCTAGCAAAAATATCCATACTTCTCTTAAATCTCCGCGTCAACCAAAGCCTACTCATTAAATATCCAAACTCCACTTTCTTAATAACACTTAGTTGTCATTAGATAAAGTAATTCCTCCACTTTAAGTGCTTCCAAACCTTCCGGATATAGTACAACCCCTATGACTTGGATCACGTTCTTCTTCCCTTTCCTAGAAGTCCTCTTCTTCCTTGGACTCAAAAATAAATAAATAATAATGATACTATTAACTTATAAAAAAGAACTCATTTGCCATTAATCAAGTGAGTAGATGAAGATATCCCTCCTTCTCTTAATCTCCACATCAACCTAAACCTACTCTTTGGATATCCAAACTCACTTTCTTCAACAATACTTCTATGAGTGTAGGAGTAAGTCCACTTGAATAGTGACAAGAACAAATGTTGCAATCAATATACCAAGTTCCTCCTGGAAAGTAAGTCCACTTCAGATCAAATTTCTCTACACAGGCAAAGAACATCGCATAAGAAGTTGAGATCACAACACAGCAAATGCCTTTTATTACTGCAAGCATACAAAACAAAGTCTTTCTTAATCGACAAAACTACGGGGGAAATAGGGAACGAGATAGACAAAAAAAGCTGCGATGGCTATCTCCTTCATCCTTCGCCCATTTGATTGCCGTGCGATTGACTCGAGCAGCCCGATCTCATGGATACGGCAGCAGCTGCTCCCTGAACACCCTCAGCATGTCGGCGAACGTCACGATCCCCATGAGGCTGTAGTCGTCCTCGTCGACCACCCACAGGTAGCTCACACGGTGCGCCAGAGCCTGCACCATCGCCGCCACCAGGGAGCTCCCCGGGTGGCAGACCTCCGGATCCTCGGCCCGCCTCCCCATGGAGAAGCACCTCGACCTCAGCCGCCTCAGCTGCTTCCCCCCCAGCTCATCGTCGGAGGAGGACGACAAGGCTGAGGAGTTGGAGAGGGAGGATAACTCGTCTTCCATCAGCTCCAGCATCTGCTTCAAGCCTTTCTGTTTTAGCCTGGACTTGATGAGGCGGACAAGGGAGTCCGGCGGGGAGCCAAAGTAGTCGATGAACGACATGAGGTCGCCCACGGTGAGGGTGGCGATGCCGGCGGCCACCGAGATCGTCTCGTCGCAGGCGCAAAGAGAGGCCGGGGAGATCTCGCCAAGCAGTCGGCCGTCTTCGGTGACGACGGCGACTGCGGTATGGTCGGAGAGAGCTCGGCGGACGAGAGGGAGGAGGGCGAGACCGGGCTCGTCGTGGCAGACTGTGAGGGCGTCGGCGGAGCGGACGAGGCCAAGGGCGTCGATGGACAGGGTAGGAATGGGGGAGAAGTGGGCGATGGAGTTGAGGAAGAAGCGGACGAAGTCCTCATGTGTGAGCCAGCAGAAATCAGCGACCACACCGCCGGCGCCGCCATGGAGGTTCTTCTTCCGCCCGACCCAGCGGATCGGAACCACCAAGCTCTGCGCTCCGTCAAGGATCAGATCTAGGGCTTCCAATATGCTGCGATTCGAACCGAATTAGAAAACTGAAACCCCAAATCTCGACTAATCAAATCGAAAAAAGTAGACGAAAATCGTTGTTGTTTCAGATCCCCAAATTTTTTTTTACGAAAAACACCGAATCTAAACTTTTCTTCCTTTCGATCGAAAAAAAAAAATTAACACAAGGTAAGAAGGATAAATGGCAAGCAGTAACCTTCCGATAAACGACAAAAGAGTACCTAAACTGCGGCTCGACACGGCGGACAAGACCACCGCCCTTGGGAAGGAGGGCGGAGATGGGCCGCTCGAGCGCGACGGCCGGCGACGCAAGGTTCCCGTCGGAGCAGAGGAAGCATATGACGTCGGCGACGCAAAGCTTTCCGGAGACAGCCCTCTTCTCCGGCGCGGCCCGATCGACGACGAGAACAGCAAGGTGGGGCGCGTCACCTCTCCTGAGGGCGGCGAGGACGTCGCCTACGGTGGCCGCGGAGGGCGGCAACGATCTCACCGCCGGCTTCCCGATGCAGAGGTCCGACACCTCATTCGACACCAATCTCACTGCCATGCACTGGAGAACAGCACCCTGAGGAGGAACTAACCCCAAAACAACCTAAACCACCACGAAGTTAATGGGAAACAGAAGAGAGAGGAGGGGGAGGGAGGGGAGGGAGAAACGGGGAAGAAGAGTTACTATAAATAGGGGCGGTGTGACCGGCTGTAGCCAGGAGCTTTCTCGAGGTTCCGGGCTGTAGCCCATCGCGTGCGTACGGGACGGAACGCGGAACCGATACGTTTCGACATCTTAACGGTCTGCCGGCCTGTGCCGTTATAATAGACCGACCGATATGATGTCAGAAACAGACGAACTGGTAAAATTTGACTAAATAATTCCTGATTTCTTTTTTTAAAAAAAAAACATGTAAAATGAAATAGTGCCACTACTCAATGTGTAAATTTTCATTTTGTTTATTTAATGTAATAAAGTACAAATTATAAAATAAAAAATACAACAATTAAAGAAAAAAATAAAATAACGGGAGGATGTGTTAAGAACTAACGCGTTTCTAGAGGTTTCCAGTACTAGATATTATTACATCTCCTTTGACATAACAAATAAAAAGTGTATATCGTACGAAGATGGCCAGAACGGTATGGAATTATGCTTAAAACGATTTCTAATAATTAATCAGTAATGTTGTGTGGTGTGATATATCAACCACCTCGGATTTTCTCAACCACGTCGGTAATATCTTCCTCTTTATAATAATTAATTATAATTTTTTAATTTATTTTTTTTATAAATAATGATCGATTGTGTGAAACCGTTGAAGTGATTAATTTCATGCAATTGTTAACTCGGATTTAAATATTAGGATAATGAATGGTCATAATTACAAAAGTATTTAGAAAAAAAGAAGAGAATTAGATAAAAATGTTTGATCAATCATTTGTACTGAACTTTACTATTTGTATGAATGATCATAATTAATCAGTAATGCCCACGGGGACGGTGAAGTGCTGTATGTTCTTCTCTATATAACCAATCAAAGTTCCAATTCGTATCAAATAAGCATCATTCCACATCTAGTGGTTCTTTATACTATAGGAAGTGTTTGGGGAGCTTAAAGAGTTCAAATTTGTGTTAAATTGATACCGTTATATACATACGTCTTCATTGATTATTTCCTTTAATTTGTTGCAAAAAGGTGTTAACGTGCACCCCCTCCACGACTTATCTCAAGATTTATGGAAGAGAGGTAAATCACGATATCGAATGTCTCCATTGATTACTTCCTTTTATGCAAGGAGTAGAATTTGTCATCTCAGTGGTCCCACACGATCGGTCCCACGATCATTTGTGAGGAGGTAAATTGAAAAGCTGTAGTTGGCCACGATAGAGGAGGGTATTATCTCGATTTCGCCGAAATTTGAATCCTTACCCTCATCTGTAACTCTATTCCGTCATAACAAATTCACATATGCTCCGAGGGCACCATTGATTACTTTCTTGAATCTTGAATGTGTTGATATTATTATTTTTATTTCCTTAGTCTTAAACGTATTGAGTTGAGTCCTCTTAGACAAACTTATTTCCTTGGTTGCAGAAGACAAACTTAATAGGAAGTACCTATGTTTGCTGTTTGGTGGTTTAATGAGCTTTCTCCCGTAAACTCAATAGGAGATCAATTACTAAGATATGTTTGAATGTTCTATTTGCCATATACTCATCTTACACCTCATAAATCTTTGTAAGTCATAATTTTCTGATTTTGCTCTTGATAGAATATCATTTACTAAGATATGTTTAGAACAAGTGGAAAAAATCATTTCTTAAGATATGTTTGATTTTGTTTCTAATTTTGTTCGACTTACACCTCATAAGCCCTCGTAATCTTCCAAGATCAAACTCATGCTTAGATTAGACTAAGAGCTTATGTTCCCCCTTGAAGGTTCTCAATCAAGTCTATCTAATATGAAATTATAAACTCAAATATTACAAGTTACATAATCTCTCACGGCTCACTATCTTTTGGTTGTCATAGTTTTACGTAGTCCAAGAGTTCACGATTGGTCAAGTCCTCAGGCTATCACATGCACCAAGCCCATGACCTATTCCACATGTCATCTTCTCGTTTTAACGTAATAAAACTAATTTAATCTCCTTGTTTTATGATCCATCGTATGTCCTATACTGTCATTCTCCAAACTCTCGGAGATCACTTAAGCCTTGAGTTGAATCATCTTGATCACACCAAGTTAACATCACAACTCGACTTTTTTAAATTACAAGTTCCACAAATTTCTATATTAAATTTAGCCATTATATTAATATCTATATTATTGCAGCTGTAATGTAACATAGATTACCTTTAATTTTATGATAACTACTATTTATAATTATTATAAGATATAATTGATTAGTATTAATTTAGTTGAACATCATTTTATTTATGTACATATTATAATAATTATGGTTGATTATTATAATAATATATTATAAATTAATATTGATATAAATTGGATAAAATTTTATTTGTGCATATATTATAATAGATATAATATGGTATTAGTTCAGTTTTTATACATTTTGGATTAGAGGTGAAAACAAATCAAACTTATCCAATCAAACGTGTGTTAGATAATTTTTTTGAATTAAATTTAAATTTATAATATTTTATTTAATTATTTATGAATGATTCAAACTCAAACTAAATTTTATTTATTTTTTCATAATTATATGTTCAAATTAAAATTTAAATAACTTGAATCAAATTCAAATTTAAATGATTTTAAATTATAATTCAATTTTATTTGAATCATGATTTGAACAACTCAATTAAATTTCATCTTAATTATTTATATTTTCAAACTTTAAATATCATATATATATTTTAAATTTAAATTTAAATATTAATATTTTACTATTCGATCCGGGTTAATGTGGGCCCCTTATCGTACAAGAGGGGTAATTGAGTTAGAAAATAAAAGGTGGGAAAAAAAATTGACACTTTTTCTATTTTCTGTCAATTTAAAAAAGACAGTTACCAAAATGATGAACAAACAATTCCAGACACGTGGAGGATGAGTAAGCGGTGGGGTCGTTTTGAATTGAAAGGCCGAGGGTAAAGTGAGTTCCGTACGAGCCCCCCTTCCTTCCTTCCTTCCTTCTCCCTCTACTATTATTGCCTTGTCACCTTCCTCATTAATCAGCAGTCGTACAGAGCTGGTGGAGAACCCGTCCAAAACAGCGATCGGCTATCACGTGCCTGTCTGCTGTCCCTACTCACCATTCTCTCCCTACATTTCATAATATTAAATAAATAAATAAATAAAAGATTATCATGGAAATTGATCCATAATTCTAATACGAAAAGTATGAAATGTTTTTTGAAAAATTTATTTTTTTAATGATGTAGGACCGCTGAGATAATAGATAAATAAAAAATTAATTAATTAATTAATTAAAATAGTCGATTAAATATGAAATTGGTTGGAATAGTGAAATATGACGATGATGATGATGATGAGATGGTTGAAACATCAATTGGATTAGATTGGATTTGGGAGAAGATCGACACAAATCTAGACATCAATCAACATGTTTGACAAATCAAATCTAACAAGGAAAAAAAGTAGCGCTTTGAGCCCCACCACCACGCTATCAAAATTGCCTTCATTTTCTCGAATGGGGCGGGGCCTCCAAGCCAACAATTCAAATTAATTCCATTCCAATTTTTACGGTTGGATATTAATTGACCAAAAATTAATGCAACACTAGAGTCGTACCTTATTTATTCCGGATCACAGTTCAACAAACAGAGTTAAAAATGATATGGTTCATAATCAATTTGAATCTAATCCGATAATCCAATCTGAATCAATTTGAAAATCAGCAAATTAAAGTTGAAGATTTTCGGATTGAGAGTTTTTGAATTAAATTGAGTTCGGATCGAATTCGAATTAATTTAAGTTAATTTGAATTTAAGATTTATAATTTTTTAAATTAAATTAAGATATTTTAATAGCATGATTGTATGATGAAATATTAAGATAAAAATAAAATTTTTTAAATTTTTTTGAAATTATTTTATATTATTTTTATTTTCGATACGATCTAATCCACTTAAATTAACATCCTTTAATTTAATTGTGCATCAATTTTATTATTTTTTTCATCTTACACGTCTCTTTGAAACACAATAATAATTAATTAAATGTGCAGTGGGGCGTCTGTGCGGCGCCAGATCATCCGTAACACCACCGGTACGAGCTGTAGCGGTCGTCCCCTCGATTTAATTCCCGGACAACGACTGACACAAACAGGTACAGACACGGGAATTGATTGCCACGTACCAGCGTTACAACGTAGTTAGCGCGCGGACAGAATTCCGATACAATGATCCATGATATCGCGATTGCAAAACGGAATCTGAACAAACTAGAAAAAGACAAAAATCTTAGGAAAAATTACGGAATTTTTAATGTGAGCTAGATTTTTTTTTCCTAAAAGAATTAACACGAATATCCTCCTTGGCAGATACGGATCCACCTCCACAGAGATTTTTTTTCTTTTCCTTTCCTTTTCACAAGGAAAAAAGAAATAATAAAATTTTATACTTGCATACGAGCAAATCAGACCTCAAAATAAATATATTATTTTAAATGAGATTTTCAAAGTTCAAACATTCCAGCGTTTTGATTTTTCAAAATAAAGACCAAATTTGTGTTCTAAAATTATTATTTTTTTGACCATTCAAAGTTTAGAGTAGGTCAAAAAAAAAAAAGAAAAGGACGTCAGTGGCAGACAGCCGCAGTTGTTGCAGAGAGAGCATCCGAAGGCGTCCCCGCCTTTAAATTAAAATAAATCGAATCGATGGGCTGCGCTTGTGCTTATCATCAATCCCCCTTCATGTCTCCATTCCAACGCGATAACCAAACAACGACGCCGCTGCCGCCGCCTTATCGCCTTGGTTTAGCGTCTACGTGTTTTCAGTGGACGAGATGAAAGGACACGCCTAGCATGCGCCCAACCTTTGCTTTTTTTTTTTTTTAATTCTTCTTCTTCGTCTCGTCACCTTTCATGAGTATCAGTGTCTAACTTAACCAAGAATTCAAATACATGAATGTACAGCACAATCAAGCACACTGAGAATGCCAGGATGCTGACATATGAGTGAGTTTTATGTAGTTCAAAAGTGATGTTTGACAAACAAAAAATGCAGGTGAGTTGGTTCTCAGAGTGAATAAAACAAACTATGCCATAAAATTGGACGGGGATCAAGCAGTGGCTTCAGTTGCAGGGATTTCAAATTCAACCTGTGCTAAAGTTGCAGCACCATTAGGTTTGGCATCTGAGGCAGGTGTTGCAGTTTTACTAGCTGCAGTTGTTGCTGCACCATCTTTTGCATCCTTGGCAGGAGCAGCTGCCGTGTGGTGGTGGAGTATGCTTCAGTTTGACCAAAATTTGCCGCATCCTAGACAGATCAGTGGGCTTCCCTGGTTTTGGTCCCTGGATCACAACGACGGAAGGTTTCTTCTCCTGTTCTTTCTTTCCTCTCTTCTTCTCCATGCTGGCTATCTCATGGGGGATAAGCTCAGAAATAGCTTTCCAGTATTGCTTATCTGCATTTGCATGGAACTTCTCCTGATTGGCGAGATAAAGCTGCCGACCAATGAAAATCTTAGATGGAATATCCTTTTGACGTGTGGTAAATCAATTTGGAGCAAAAAAGACTTACCTTCTCTCTTTCTCTGTTTTGCACCTTGTTTGTTTCACAGTTCAATTTTCTCTTCTCATAGAAAGTTTGTATGTATTGTTCAGCTTCAGAAATGATTTCATTTCTAGAATCTTTTTCCTTTCTCTCTTCTTCCTCCAGGTGAATTGCATTTTGTCTGTGAATAGTGAACAAAAGAATTGATAAAACTGATAGAAGCATCAGTGACAGCTTACTGAACTTAGAACTCAAAGAAAGCACACATTTTATTGTTAAAGAATTTGCTTTTCAACTTGTGTACCATATGCAAAATCAGATATCACAACGTTGATGCAAACATACTACTTTGTTTAAATCACAGCCATACAACAAAACCACCATCAAACAATGCCAAATGCCATGTAATTGCTATCCTCAACAGTCAACACAAATCTGTAACAGTTGAAAATTAATTACGTGGTCTGATATATCATACAAAATAAAACAAATTACAAACTATTTTTAAAGGTTATAGTGAGCGTTATGATGGCAAATTAGCATGTTATAGAAGAACAACTGAGATGACCAACAAGAAATAGTGCAAACTGAATCAACCAGAATATTTAAGGGCAACTAACAGAACGTGCCAAGTTCAGCAATCGATGTAGGAGGAAAAATATTTCAACTCTCATAATCTATCCCGTAGGATCTCCATTTTTATCCAATAAGGAATTTCTACCTTCCCCTAGTAGGATCTCCAGTGTGTTAATGTATGACATTTTCCTACAACGTGTTTGTATGGTGTTAAAATTGACAAGCATATTTTCTGAAATAATATTTTGTTTTGTTCTTCTAATAAAATAAATAAATAAGGAGATAGGAAAAGGCTAACATCTTTAAAGAAAATTATAACCATATTGGATAGATTATGGCTCGAGGTGTTGACAACTCCAACACTAGTAATGGATATGAGTGATGGTATAAACTGGCGATGACAATTACGTTTAGGGATATAGCCGTGAAGTCTTTACGGTGTAGAAGAATTATAATGTAGAAGTTGTAGCATAGGGGGATGGTGATGGTAGTCATGGTTTATGTAAGGGTAATTGGTCGTGGTGAAGAATAAAATACCAAGTTAATAAGAACCCACATCCTATCTCATAGGAAATTAACAAAAAAAAAAAAAAAAGAAAAAGGAATGATCACTTTGAGGGATTCAACCTCTAATAAAGCAATAACCAAAGACTTTAAATTTATAAACTTGCTTGATGCCAATGGCTACAAGATGTGTTTATTTATAGGCATCTAAAAGATGCCTTGCCAACAATTTAAAAGACTAATTTTAATAAAAATAATTTACTCTAGAGATAAATAAGGGAATAACTAATTCTAGAGAAAATAAAGGTTCTACTAGTACTAAAATGCTTATTCTAAGGAGAGAAAAAAAAAAATCTAAGCTGAAGAATTGATATATCGCTTACACTGCATGAACATTGTCGTCCCAGAAAGTGATAAGCATCAAGGCTCATTTAACCTAGACTGTGAAGATAGGTTTAGTATCTAACGGTGTTTAGGATATTTAATAGCTAGAAGCCAAATTTCTTCCGTCTCAGCACATTCAGGTTTTTTGTCACTCGTTAAAGTGCTCAAACTAACAAGTATTTAAGATCATGAAGAACTTAGATCAAACGAACTACCAGCTGAAGAGAGTAATTAAAGAGATCTACCGTGATTCGACCTTCAAAGTTTAGCAAGATTTATGATACGGATTAAAGTAACCGAGCCATTCTAAATTCAAGCACTTGCAGTAAGTAATCTATGTTCAATTAATCAGTTCTAACATCAAGAAGACCCGATCTGAAGAAATACAAAGATCGTCAGAGAAACAATAAGATCTCAAAAGAAAGGTCCTCACCTGCGCCACTCCCTCCGGAGGAAACCCTCCTCCCTCTGCATCTGATCGAGGTCGGGAAGGATAGGGCCATCCGACCTGAAGATCTCGCCGTTCTCCTCCACCCCATGCGCCGTCCCGTTTGCCTGGGGCATCGTGAAGGGGGACGCCGCCGTCGAGAAGCCGTACCCCTCGTCGGGGACAGAGATTCCGTAGTCGTCGCTGACGGCCGGTTGTTGGCCGTGAACGGAGGCGTCGTCGGAGTGGAAGACGAAGCCGTCTCCAGCGCCGCCAGAGGCGACGTCGACGGGGAAAGCATGTGAGTGCGGAGCGGGGTCGTCGGCGTCTTCGGAAGGGGAGAAGGTGGAGAGGAGTCGAAACGCTGGGAGGGGACTAACTAGGAGGTAACCGCATATCAGATGTTCTTTGAACAAAAATAATGACATAAGAAGTAGAAGGTGACCTTCGGTTACCCATTGAATGGCTATTGTATCGATTTCTTTTGTCAATTTGGCCTGTTTACCACATTATTGGCTCGATCTCATGGAGGCATATCAGAAATGCGCATGTAGCGAGTCAACTCAGACATCCAGCATGGCTTTTCATTTAGAGAAAATTTTTTACAAATACGTTATAGCTGGAAGATCAAATTTGAAATCTTGTTATCTTCTGACAACCTGAATGTCGTATCCCGGGTATTAAAAATACTTCTTTGAGCCCCAGAGAAAGGATGTTGAAAAGGAATATAAATTTCATTATGGTATGTCAATGATTGCCTAACATTTTCCCTTGTACACAAGTCTACAGAACTTCCTAGGAACATCTCAAAATTAGTGACCCCTTCTTTACAAGTCTGCTCAACCTTCCCACATTGCAAAACCAATGACCCTTTTTAGCAAGTCTACTCAAGTTTGCCGCGACTCAAAATTAATGATCAGTGTGCCTCGAGCAAAAGAATTTTCAATACTATATACAGATAGACCACCGAGACTCATAATTCCTAAAAACCTCAGGGCTGTTGCATCTGCAATTAGGTTTTATTTTACACTACGGAATAGGCACGAATCACCTCGAGTATTGGTGCTCGGCACAACGGGCATCTTCCTTCAGTACGAACCAACTCGTTAGCACATTTCGAACAAGCACACATGTGCCCACATCTGATGCAAAGAAAGCAGCATGGTGATTAAGCTTAGGCATTGGAGTTTAATGTTCATGCATGAAAAGACGATGATTACCTGTAAAGAAGAGAATCGATGGGACTATCACAGCATATGCAACAAGTTCCTCTTCTTGCTTGCCCCCATTTGGATGTGTCCTCCCAGTGCGATTGCTCCTCCCCTATGAAAGAATATTTACAGCTTTTTGAGTGCAGTAGATGGTTCATTATAATAGGGAAAAACCATTCAAGAAATCAGTCAACAACAACCAAGATCCATATCCATATTTATAAAGAGATTATCACACAGCTTAACTTGATTTCAACTCTGAATTACGACCCTTGACTCCTGTTTTCCAGATATTTGCATTGATTTATTTTCTTAATTACATATATCAATTTGCCCTCACTAGCAGATCAGGAACCTGAGTTACTCCAATCCGAGTAAAAGATATTGGATCTGAAAAGCCGATTGGCATGTTCACGTGATTTGGTGCTACATAGAATCATATCATTATTTTTACATGACTAGAAATTCAACTATGAAAAAGTAAGTTTATATGGTCTGACGACTCATTTTTATACAGAAATAGACTTGCCTCATTACTAAAAAGCTTTTACTAACCTTGTCCTCCAGCGCGACGATTTAAAGCTGCTGAGACTTCCTGTCTGACTGCACGTTGTAACTCAAGCTGCATATCCATGCATGCCTCCAGCATTTGCTGCATATGATTCATTCCCTCTTTAAGCCTAGCCATATCAGACCTTAGATCATTAATAACATCCCATTCCTGCATAAATAATGCTAGAGAATCATCAATCAGCAATAACCAAAGAAAACAAGGGATCATAAGTATCTTACACTGAGCTTCACAAAATGATAAAAACATCAAACTCATTAGTCATCGGCATGCATAAGAAGAAAAGTGATCCAAAACGAAATGCTATCCAGAGAAAAATCAACGAAGACTGTATGTTAAGATATAACAGAGCTCTTCTGGTTCCATTTAGACAGGCTGAGAATGTTTCAAAAAACAAACCTTCGTTAGATGATATAGGAAAACTTTTCTAAGACATTCCTAGTCTCATGCCTATGTTTATATTGAATTGGTTGTTTGGATAGACATAGTGGGTTATAAATACATATTGTAGTTCTATACAATAGAATAGAGTACAATATTTTCGATCCTTATCCTCACTCTCCTCTCATGCTCTCCCAGTCGTTGCCTCCTGCTGCCTACAGGAGGCCAAGATGGAAGCTGTTGCCCGCGTGAGGTGCAAACACAACCCCATCACTGTTGAGGACAGAAAGATGACTGACAAGAGATTGAGTGGTGATGCCTCCCTGAAACCTATCTGCATTTCAAAGGAGAAATAATTTATCAAAATGTAGCAATATCAAATGGAAGAGAAACCTTCCTCGATTACAGTCACCAGTAATCCATGCAAGCAGGGTACATGCTTGTTTGCACCACATGACATGACACCAACCTCAACCCACACACTATCCCTCTGGGTGACCAATCAACCAATGGCTCGCGACCCAAGAGGCCGAGATCTCTACCTCCTCTTCTAAATAGAAGCTTTATGGTGGGGATTGGGTCACACATTTGTTTTTTCAGAATTATTTTACCTGCTTCACTTTCTATAGTAGAAGAGGATCAATCTCAACTTTCTTCAGTAAAAGTGGACCACTCAACAAAATGAGGTAGACGGAGATTGAGCTTTTCATGATCTCTCAAACAGTTTGAGGACCCTTCAAATACGAGAATCCAGATTTGTCCAACATACCAAGCAGAGGGGGGCTTTGCTCAAAACCTAAATGCCAAAGCCACTATGACCTAACGCTGGCACTAAGTGGAGACAATGCCCCTCTGCTCACTACCTGATTACCAAAAATACTGCAACATAACACCAACACAAGCCAGAGAGGAGCATGT
The DNA here is from genome assembly GCF_044706935.1 of Curcuma longa. Classification (NCBI taxonomy): domain Eukaryota; kingdom Viridiplantae; phylum Streptophyta; class Magnoliopsida; order Zingiberales; family Zingiberaceae; genus Curcuma; species Curcuma longa. Next base: position 74,698 of record NW_027431666.1, read on the forward strand.
CTTTGCTCATAACCCAACTACCAAAACTCGTGTGAGGACTTTCGGAAGATATGAACACCACCACTACCAGTCTCTGTTTGCAACTCAACCGTGAGCTTATGCAGACACAGGCAGTACCACAAACAACCACCACTCTTGATCCAACAGCCAACCAACAATCGTACCTTATGTGGGCAGAAACACAAGCTCTACTAGCCTCTACCCATGATCAGATTATCAGTGTACCACATCAAGTATCTCTATGTTGATCAAGGTCAAAGGAATAATTGCCTATGTGCTCCATTAACTTCAGTTTTGTTTCATTTTTATGTGAATATCATATTTTTGTTTCATTATTTTCATGTCTAATTTATGTTTTTGCTAATGAGTCTTTCTAGATTATATAACAAGCAGAAATAGGATATAGATAACATCCACTCTCTTGCTTGAAGGGTAAGGAAGCCTAGTTAAGTTTTGACCTAATTCTTCTTCTGATGATTTAAGAATTATAAAGACATTGTAATAATACAATACAATATTACCTTTCCCAAGTTTTAAAGACTCACTTCGTATAGTGCAAATTTCAAATTATGAACTTCTTAGCATCTCTCTTAATGTAGCATCATGATTTTAAATGGTCTTAATTTGGCTTCTTTATTCAAGAAGACTGTAACAAATCAAGTCAAAAATCCTAAATTGCTAAGTCATCAATGTTTCAGACAAAACAATCACATGAACTTAATGTCACTCATTTGGAATGAAAATCACTAAGCTATATTTGGTAATTTAGCAAGAACCATTTTTCTCATGACAGAATTTAAAAGGAAGAGCATTTAAGACATTGGACTACCATATCAGAAATACTTTCGAGTTTTTTAGTTTAAAAAGAAGCATCTGTAATAATATTTTGAAATTTATTGGAATATGAATCATGTGAAGCACATATGAATATTTCCATCCTGAATATTGAAAATGATTAAAATTTGCAAGAATTTTGATTGAGCAGATTTTGTAAGTCAATAGGGAGAGAAATTACTGAATGTTGAAAGCTTTGTTGGGTCCAATTTGTGTGGCGCAAAGTTGAGTGCCATAGTGGTCGTGGGGGTGGAGGTGGTGGCACTGGTGGAGATGGCAGTGTAGGTGGAGTCACACTAACAGAAATTTGATCTTGAACTAAATCATCTCTCTGTTGTCCCTGATCTACCTCTATCGAACCTGATGCAGATGCCATTTGTAAATCCCAATCAAATGGATTTTGTTCCTGCCGTTGAGCATAAGACTCTATTAGTTGGTCTAAACTTTCCCGAAACTCACTACTGAGAAGATTTGAGACACTTCTCCTGCAAAATAAAGATAATTGCGTTAGCATATATTATTTTGTGTGCATGTTTTCTGCATAGACATTTAATGATTAACAATGACCTTCTTAAGAGTTCCCTGAGCTCCATGCTATATACATTATCATCATCAGGCAGAATAAATCTGTTAACTCTTCTGACAGTAAAGGACTGTTGATTTTGTAGTGAATCCAAAGATTCATCCTGCCATATGGGTATTGCCTCTTGTGAGTCATCTTCTCGCCAATACTCATGCGCTTCTTCATGAGTATTGTCTGCACTCCCTTCAGGTGTGTCATGAGGTTGCAAACGGTCTACGTTTTCTTGCCAACTTTCTTCATATTCATCTTCACTACTCTCATTTAGCCTATCTTCAGTATACTGATGCCAGATCTCTTCTCCGTGTTCTGCATCCTCCTGCCAATCCTCTGCTTGAGTTGCATCTTCTGTCCATTCTGCATTTTCACTTTCTGTGTCATGTTCCATCTGATTTGTTACTCGGTTTGCTGATGCTGTGTACAACTCCTCATTTTCATCATCCACATGGTGTTGATCAAGGTCATTATTTGATACTTCCACCATACTCGAAGAAGACGAACCATTTCCAGTGTAATTAATTTCTTGAATACTCAGAGCACCAGATTGACTGATTGTTTGATCTTCTTGAGAGTGCAATCCTTCCCTATTTACAAAAAGGATTCACCATTAACTACCCTACCAGCATTCCAGCTATAAGTCAAATAAATGTGAAATAATATATATACATATATATAAGCATAACTTTCTTCAACAATAAAAAATATGGGGTAACTGATTTAACTTCATAGAAACTTTAAATAACCGATAATGATGCCACAACAATATAAAGGCACTAAATTGATGTTATATAACTATATGGAAACATGTGTTATCAATTGACTTAATGTAACAATGAGATGAAGTCTCTTTTATTGGATTTTACAATAACCTGATCTCAATATAACTCAAACAAAATAAACTGTGTTTAAACAAAATAACATGAAAAAAAAACAAAATTATATTTCAGAGTCCATGAAAATATAGCATAAATGTACTTCAGACCTTGGTTTAGTTTTTGGACCAGATTAGTTTACATTGGTCTCCTTTGTTTGCACCAAATAGCTTATTTAAAAGCAAAAACACTCTCTCAATTCATGAGTACTTGTTTGTCCACAAATTTGTTAATTTAATCAGCTCCATGCTACAGATTCAGTATGTTATAGAAACCCAGTGAATCCATGATTATGATAACCTTGAATGCAAGTAGAATCAGACCACGTGCTGGAGAAAATAAAAACCCACCTTAGAATTTGGCTCTCCAAATTGTCCCTATTTTATAGAGAAAAATCTCCGAAACATAAAATATATGCAAAAATAGAGTGATGTTGCAGGTAATCTCCTAATTGAAATGCTAACAAAATTTTCACTAGAAATTTCAGTAAAAATGTAAAGTTGTGGAGTCTGATCCAAGTGTGCAAAATAACTGATTATATTAACTCTTTTATGAAAAGAATAACATACACCAACCCAGATAAAGGAGGATACTGCCCGAGCTGACCAAATTCTCTAGCAGCCACAGAAGAGTGTTCCTCACTCTGTCCAAAATTACTCAAGAACCTTTCTTCAAGCAAAGCCTGGATATGATGACCATACACAAAAAGTGCATCATATTAGAAAACATGTTAACTGCAAAATATCCAAGTAACGTCAAAATGTAAAAATATAGTACCAAAATAAAGGATGACATTCAATCCATAATTGCAAGTAATGTGTGAGCAATCACAGTTGTAGAGTCCTAAAAGGTGTGTTCTTTACTTTTACAGCATGAAAAACGGATAGATTCATTCACAACCAATAGGGTAGCAGAAATCAAAATCCATATCTTATATTCTTAGACATCAAAATCCTGACCGCATAATTGTCTGGGACTAGATGCAACTTGGACATACTCTATCTACATAAGTCTCTTGTATTTCAATATAATACTTCCAAATATTCATATAAAATGAGATTGTAGTGTCTGGCTGCTGATTTAACAAAGAAAAACTAAGATACAAGGACAAGCACATATGGACTAAGCTTGAGCCCATGTTTTTTTTTCTCTCCTTTTGATAACATATATGAAAGCCCTCTAGCCACCATTTATAAGGGTAGGTTTCAACAACTTCCAAGGCATATATCAGTTGAGCTACTTGGCACCTTCAATCTCGAGCTCATTTTATTATATATATGTTTTCATAATATCAATATAAATTTTCTGTAGATTTATATATTTTCTATCTTACATATATATTTATATTTATTATATATAAATTTACTATTGGCATTTCTTTTTATTTTACATATTTTCTTGTTCAAATTTTATGTTAAACACAACTTAAGATTAATTGATGTGGTGGGTTTGTATCTCTAAATACTATTACATTTTTTATTTTTCTTCTTTTCATTGATGCCTCTTTTTACAAAAAATTTAGTGCTTATTGTTTTTATTATTTTCATTTAATGATATTAATATAGAGCAATCAAACTGGTTGAAGCAAGTCGAACAAAAAGCAAATAGTCAAAAAGGAAATGAATAAAGCTGCCAGATGATTTAGGAAAGCACTTATTTACTTCAAGAAGGAAATTCATTTTCCATGAGAATTTTCCTTCTGGAGAGTATGTCAAATCTTCATATTATAACAAAAACTATAAAACCCATCCAGAGATTTTGTTTAACAAAAATTGAATGACGAAACAGGGTCCCACCCAAAGCCTGATAAAGGTTTTAGTCTTTTCAAAAGTTGCAGAAAGGAAGTTCAATTTCAGTTGAAAATATTTTCAATTGACCAAAGTCCTCACCATCTAACAAACACTAGTAATAGCACCAACAAACTCCTACATGATACAGCAAGAAAAAATTGCACTAATAAACTCCTTATGTATTTCCTCTGAACTATTAGGAATGATTTATTTGATAGGAAAATTGAATATATGAAAATGTGCTCTCTTATTTCACAAAGGAGGCTCCACATTAGACTAAATGTTGCATTTGCTAGATGGTGCAAAAGCATTTCTTTCTGATGTATGGAGAGAAATTGTCTTTGATTTTCTATAGACAGTACTGGATTGAATATTAGTATTTCTTAAAAAAAACAAAATGTATTATAAAGACTGAATCATAGACAGAAATCTCGGTCAAATGTCCTGGTACCATTTTCATACGTCAGGTTATTTCAGTAAAGTAAATGAGTTAGTCAAGAGAGCCAAGTTTGAGCTTTGGACTTCAAAAGTGTATTGGACATAAAAAGTACTAATGACTACCGTAAAGATACAAATCATTATCATATCATCAAACTTACAATTTTTCTATGAAATTCAAATAATAAACATTTTTTGGTTACATAAATAGGGCAGACATATATCACATCCTTTATTACTTCAAATACTAAAGGGAGTTAAAGGGAGAACCTGCAAACATTCATGTTCTTGACCAATGAATCATTTCGAAGAAACATGGAAAAAAATGGTGTTTGAATCATAGGGGTTGTGCAAATAAGGTCTCACTCTTGTTCTTGTAGATAAGTCATGCTGGTTTATTGCGATAAGATCACAAAGTTTTGAATAAAAAAAATAAGAAAGCAAAGAATAGGATGACATGCAAGATTCATTAGGAATTACAGTTATGTAAAACCCTTTGAATAAAAAGAAGATAGAATGAAAATTACAGTTATAGTGACTGTCTTACAAATATGGCATCCAAATAACTTTAGCATTAGTGAATACAAAATCTACCAAAGCAGTGACTATAAATCTGTTACTTCAATTTCTTCTACAAGACTAGTAACTTCAAAATTGCTTAAAATTTTGTTATTATAATAGCTTGACAGGAAACAAATATCATTTTAACTCTAAAGTTACTACATTTACTTTTGCAAGATCTTTATGTCTTTAATCAAGAAATAATTGTACCAACTTACCAACAAGAAAGACCATGCAGACCTAAAACATCATATATACTTATAAATAAAATCAGAGAATTTTTGGCTAGATCTTCTCTCATAAAAAGACAGGATATGCTAACAACTGTTGCTCTCTCAATAATGTGGTGAACCAAAAGCACGTGGGAAGTTTCACTCCCCACTGTAAATCATTTTTCCAGTTGAATGAACACATCAACCTCAAATGTAAACTTGGTCAATTCCTAGATATAGATTTTTGTTGTATGTGCTATAAATGTGTCAGATTTATCATGCAAATGAGGAGCAGACTTGTATGTAATAATATATTAATCCAATAATATCCTGTCTTTTCAACCGTTTATGTTCACATCAAGAGAAAAGAAAACAAATTCCCATTAAGATATTTGTACCCTGAGTGTATTTTGACATTCTACCATATGATTATGGCATAGTCGAAGTTGGTGAATTGACTAATAACATCAGATCTAGGGAGAACAGATTTCTAAGACCGTTACTGTACTGAGAGCATATAATAGCAGTAGTTCACGAGTTCCAACTATTTGCGTCAATTATATGAACTTAATCCTGCCAATGGTCTCTATGTAAGACTTCATCGCTAGTATCACATAGAATACGGATGAAATTGTCAATTTTTGTGAAGTAACTCAAGGACATTTTTACACTTATTGTCACCTGCAATGATTGCAAAACAATGTAATACCCAGAAAATTTCTCAAGATCATAGTTGTGAAGTTACATTTCTTTGACTTTTGGTATAGTGGCAGTCTATCAAGAGATGTCTACGCAGATGGCTTTGAGGAATAGATGGTCCCATGTTAGGATAACTCAACATGATTTTCTTTGTAAAGATAGATGTCTAAGTTACTTCATTGAAGCAAAAGAGTATGTAAAACCCACCTGAATCCGATTGCGGTGAGCAAAGGCAGAGACTGCATGATGTTCGGACAAGCCCTGAAGCTCTCTTTCCCTTTCACGCACCATTCTCATGATCAGATCAAGTCGAGCCTGTCTACCACGTAGCCTTGGCAGCTCCCTCCGGCTTTGCTCTTGTGGATCCACTCGGTCAATTGCTAAAGCAACCCTCTCAGCCTCCCCTATTCTGTTAACCTGAGAATGTCTTTCCTGGCTCACCATACGCACCCTCTCTCGCACCAGTCGCACCCTCTCCCGTTCGATCTCCCCAAGCCAGTCATTACCGGGACTCTCGTCGCTCTGTTGTGTGGCTCGCAAGGCTGTGTTGGCTGCCATTGCAGTGCTCATCACCCACCCTCGAACAATCTGCCTCACCCTTTCCCTCTCGCCATTGAAAACATCTCCAAAATCAGGCGACTGCTCTCTACTCGACTCCCTGTTATCAGTGGCCTCCGTCTGTATGGTTGCTATTCCAGACGGCTGGTTGCCCTCTCGGCGGAACTCATTGCCGTTGTCATCGCTCGCGCTGCTGCCAAGCCCGGAGCTATCAATCCACTCATCACGGCTAAGGCTTTCGACGCCAGTCCGGAGGTTCTGTGGGGTAGCGGCGGGGGATGGGGAGCGCATGGTCTCACGCTCTCTTGCTGCGGCCGACGCGTCCTCGAGCTCGCGCCACCTCTGTAGAACGGAGGAAGCCCGGGCCGCGGCGGGGCGCTCAACTGTAGTTTCCGGCCGCCGCGATTCTCGAAGAAACGAGGAGTCAAGCATGGACACGGCGTGGAGACGGGCGAGCGCCATGAGCTCCGACTCCCGGTTCCTCCTCTCGATGGTTGTAATCATCTCCGCCTGCCGCGCGACCCACCGACTCAATATCCGAGAGTGCAGACGGGCGGCGGCGGACGTCTCCTCCTGGTCGTCGCCGGACCTCCTTCGGCGACGGGCGAGCTGCTCGGACCCTTCGCTACCACCAGCTGCGAGTTGGTCGTCCTCGCCCTCACCTGCATCCGCAGAGGAACCGCAAGACGCAAGGGCAGCAGTCATGCACCCATCTATGTGGCCACGAACCAGCTCCTCCAGCCCTCGCCGGAAATCTGGCATTTCCTATCTCCAACTCTGCAACTCCCTCAACAAAATCAAAGAAAAAATCAAGCAAAAAGTCACCAAACCCTCTCGATTGGTAACCCTAATCCGATGCCTACCCCAATTCAATCGGTCTGGGGACGACGGCTGCGGAATAACAAGGTCGACGCCTCGAATCGAAGCCGAAGGAGCAGAGATTCGGAGGCATTCTTATAGAAGAAAGATCGAAATTCGCCTAGTCCAGAGAAGAGATAAAGAGGGCGATTGGCGAGAGAGAGAGAGAGGGGGGCGAAGAAGCAAGCAGACGCCCGAAGAAGGAAGACGACGGGGAGAAGCGGCGATTTAGAATTTTTGGAGCAGAAAAAAACAATGAATATTTATTCGCGTCACACGTTGATCCCCGGAGAAGGGAACAAAAAGATATGGAGGGCGATCACGTGGCGGGATGGGGATCCGACGGTCCGTATCGCCCCATGCCTGGCGGGCCTCCCGTACTGGTGCCGTGGACGGGTGTGGATTGATGGAGACCCTCTGTTTGCCGATCCGGCGGCTGAGATTTGTTGTAGCGGTAAGTAGTGGTGGATGTGGATGGGTTGGTGAAGCCTGTCCTTTTACTCTTACGGTTCGTTCGTTGGTTAGTGGCCTCTTAATTAGTCTTAAATGATCTCAGCCTGAATCATGTGAAAACAAAATAAAACCCTTGATTTATCAATAAGCTTGCTTGCTTTGCTTGATTTCTAATTTTTATGTGAGATTAATGGCTAGATTTATTCATTAGTTTCTTTAATTTGGTTCTATTTGATGCCTAGACTTTTAGGATTTTGTTATTCAAAAATTTAAAAAAAATTAAAAAGCACTCTTAATTATTATTATTATTTTTGTTAAAAAGATATCTTTGACTTTTAAACAAGTAAAATAAGATCTTGATATATATAAAAATCTCTTTACTAAATTAATCATAAACTATTATAGCTAAGGCTGAATTAATAATTATATGGTAATTTTAATTATATTAAAATGATTTTGATCCTATTTAAATAATTTTAATTAAAGCAATATAATTTTTTATATAATAAGACATTATATAAAGTATTTTTTTTTACCAAATTACATTAAAAGAAAATTAATTGCCCTGAAATAGAAGAAGAATTTTTAAGATGAAAAAAATATGATGGATGTCATTTTATTTTATTTTTTTTTAAAAAACTTTTGGCGAAAATAATAAGTAAAGGTGTATTTTTATCCATAAAAATAAATTAGTTTCTCTTTGTTAACTTACTATGTAACTCTATGTAATTACAATTAAGAATGTCAAAAAAATAGATAAGATCAGATCTAATTCAAAAAAAATCAGATTAGGATTAGGAATTTTCAGGTGGATAAGATGCAGGTAGTTTTAGATTGGATTAAATTTGGATAGAATTCGAGTTGGATTCGGAATTGATTCAGATTTAAAATTTAGAAGATTTTTTTAAAGTTAAATTACATTTTATTTTAAAACTTTAAATATTTTATGTAATATTAATATGATAATAATAAAATATTAAAATAAAAATAAAAAATTATCAAAAAATAGTAAAAAAGTTTTTTTTTTATTTTCGGATTTGGATTTATGATTTCGGATTGAATTTCAATTTGATTGAAATTTTTTAATAATATTTTATTTCAATCTGATTTGAATTTATCCGATCCATTCAAATTGACACCCTTAATTAATTATAATTTTTTTAAAAAATAAAAATTTCTGTCAACATAAGATTTCATAGAAAGATCATACTACATTAGATCTATTACACGTAATCTTATCCAATATTACATATTTTTATTATTCGAACCGTGATATAGATCGCACGGTAATAATTCTACGTGAAGCTCTGCAAATCTAATTTCTCTTTTCCCCTAAATCCATCTACATAAACAACAGCGCTAAGCATCAAGACCCTGGAGGCTCTCTATCTCATTGTGGTCAATCGTAGCTTTTCGATATACCTCTTCGTAGATGATCGTGTAAAACTGTTAGGAAGACCGAATTTCACATTTTACTGAAGAGACCTAGAGGCTCTCAAGCAGCAAGGACTCAGCCTCCCTACTCGACATGGGCAACTGCGGATGATCTCCACCACTCCCGACCTAAAAGTGTTCATTCCTTCCCTACGGGAATCAGTGGCATCTTTCAGAGCTACCAGCCTTGCGCATGCCTCCATGCATGCTCCATGTTTGCGTTAATGTGGCAGAGACAACAATTGAATGATCCAAGAGCAGAGCCATCCGATCAGCGACTGTGCAGCGTCATTCGCAGCTAAATCGTCTGCAAACTTTATTCGACGTGCTAAATGTAAAGTAAACACGCACTGAACTGAGTTGCATGCATAGTAGATCTGTGTGGAAGGACAGAGAAGGCAAATGCCTCGTCGAGTCCTTATCCTTGCTACTGTGTGGCTCTTGGAAGTACATCAATTTGTACATGTGCCATGTTTCTGATCCCTTAAAGAGGAAGGCAGGAAATGCAAGGGACCAAGACTGTACCAATCCTTGAATTCCCGATTATTTACAGTGTTTTTTTTTATCATCATCTAACTTAAACTCATTGTCGATTAAGTTTAATAGAGGAATAGGATTGTAGATCTTCTTATTCAATGATAATGATTGATGAGCTCTCTATACAATGTTGAGTTGATTTGGGACATACTTTTGATGAACAATTGATTTAGAATTTCTTTTTGTCGCTCAAAACTACATATATAGTTCTTTTGTTTGAGTTGAGACCTATATATGTTGTAATTTCATCTTCTATTTCGATCTTCAGGAACATGATGCCCCCTTAACAATATGTCTACATTGTTGCACTTATAATGTAGTTTGATAGTATAAATGACTTATAAACACAAATAATCCTTTAAAATTCATCTACAAATAACTATGATTCGTAGTTAACACCAATGATTTGTCTATGAAACCGAGAGGAGCGAAGCCAAGTCTTAAGCTAGAATCCAAAGGGACACCCTTCATTTCATTCATCCACTTAGCTTGGGAGCTTCCTTGACACAGTCGTAGATGATATCGTTATCATGTGGCTCCGATAAGATTCGGGTCAGGGAGAGCTCACTTTAGCACACAGGTGCCCTGTCGCCATATATCTCCACCACTTTTGGTCAGATTCATCATCTTGAGCTTTGCTTGTGTCTCTTGTGGCACAAGGAATAATAGCTTTAGTAGGACCTCAGTTCATTCTCACTACCACGATCACCTTGGTGTCATATGAGTGGCCTTTGCCAATGGACTTATTGTGCTTGTGTTTGCTTGCATGTTTGTGAACATTGCAAGATGGAAGATATGGAACGAAACGAATCGATTTCACGGTGCCATTGCGACCACAAAGAAATGTTGAGCCCATATCAGGCTTAACCATGAAGTTAGTATACTTGAGATTGTTTTTCGTTTTAGGGGCAAAGCGATCGATATGGTTAAATTCTTGCCAACATGGTGTAAGTTGTAAGAGCTAGCTAGCCCTCTAGATGTAGTTTATTTTTGACTAGACTAGATAATTGTTGGTGATGAAGTGTATGTTGGAAATTTAAAGGGAAACAAGAGGATGTGGATGAAGAAGATTTTATTGTCCACCTTGAGAGTTTCATAATTTTATTATTGTCTCAACATTAAGAGTTTCATGAAAAAGTTCTCTTATGCATGAGTCAAAACCTTTTGTTCTTGTATGAATGAAATGGTTCACAAGTCATTGAAACATTTATAAACGTTTGCTTATTTTGTGTTTGTCAAAGGAGGAGAGAATTTGATATACGTTCAAGTTAGTTTGAATATTTGTAAAAGGGGGAGTTTTTAAGAATGTATTATTTTTAGTCGATTGATTTAAGAGGAAGATGCATGCTATTTATATTTTTATGAATGATGGTTGTTTGTTGTCATGTATGTGTGATCGTATACAAGAGAATTTTTAGTTTTATGGTAAAGGGTGGGTCAATTTAGTTTGCTTATCCCAAAAGCATAATATAGTTATCAAGTGCCTTAGTTTGAGAGGGTGCGATGTAGTCACTAGAGTCCTTTGTTAGGAGTAGCATAGATGGATGGTTGGATAGTTAGATAGGGTGAATAGTAAGTCTTTCTACAATGTTAACTTGTGCTTTTGCTAATGACTTAGCGATGTTAATTACGAATAGTTAGTGCAATGAAAACAAAAATAATTAACACAAACAATGCTAATACGTGTGATGTACATTATTTAAAATATTCATTTCCACTCTATGACCTTTGACTCTTGGATTAGTCGCTCCCAAAAACTCCATTAACTTTTCACTTTCTCAGACTTCTTTATTGGTGGAAAAACCTATTACAAATTTTTACAAAATTAATTCAAATGATCATAAGAATATGATGTAAAAGTGAAATAGATACCTAGATAGCTTAAAAAGAAAAAAAGAGTTTCAACATTGGTTGACCAAGCTAAGCATTGATGGTCAACCATAATAGACTCCATTTGATCAACCAAATGAATGGATAATCATCTAGATTTACCTGAGAGGTTATCCATATTGTGCAATGGGAATTTGCTCGGTCAGCCTGCCGTAGGAGTTGTAGAAGTAAATCACAACTGAGAGGTAAGATGGATGGATGAGTGAGTTGTACCAAGGTATAGGAATTTACGCCTTGCCATCCCTCGTCCCTTGTTCATTGTGCAAGTATATCATTCACTTACCATCTCAACTAAACCTGTGGGAGCTACTTATCCATATTAATTGATTTAAAGAGTGTTTGATCGATTAATAATTTCCCTTGGTCGACCAAAGGTCTTAGATCAAGCTGATTGCAGATTTGAAATCTTGAAAAGGTCATGAATGATATCAAATTTTAATTGCTAGAAATCATTTAAAAATAGTTCATTAAGGGGTCTTTGCTGAGAATACACATTTTCTATCATTTTAAACAAATACTCTCTTTAAACTTCTATTACTTAGTTTCTTATTTATAAGCTTAGGTCATCAGTGAATTTCGATCAAAATTTATTGATCAACTTAGATAAGTTCGATTGAACTCATTTTAGATCCTATGGAATTTTCTGAGACAATAATGAGTCATATTGTACCCTTCATTATTTATTTCAGATTCTCAGGGTACTCTAATATTATATTAACTTTTAGTTAGAATGTGATTCTGGTCTTTAGGAGATCAACCAACATGCTAGGGCTAGTCTAATCCCAGATCAAATCTATGGTAGCACTGATCTCCAGACATCAAGCTCACATTGTTCGTTGCTCAGAATCAAAGTTTGATATTATATGTACCTTCTCCTTGCTCAGTCATTCATAGTGGTTGTAAGTTTTTAGAAATCCAAATAGTTTAAGTCCATCAGTGAGATTTCGATCAAAACTCACTTATTGACCTAGACAGATTTGATTGGACTCATTTCAAGTCCTATGAATTTTTGAGACTGTGAATTAAAAGAGATGTGTTTTTTTTTTGGACATTTTCAAATTTTCATACGTCTTTTTGACAATCTCAAACTTGGAATGTGCCCTTTAAAAGAATATCATTATTTTTATATTAATTAGGATGAAATTGAGTGATTTTTTTATTGGATATTGGGTCTTAAGACCCAATACAGTTTTGTAAAAAAATCGGAATGCCATCAATCGATGAAAATCAAAATTGACTTCAATATCAAAATCTACATTTCACGTAGATAAATCTAGACTATTAATTTGCTTAAAATTGATTAAGGGTGAATAAGAAATTAATTGGTCAAAGTAAGTCCAGAATAATATTAATTGTTAATTAATGCTATAGAAGGAAGTGTATGGGAATAGTTTCACATCGGTAAAATTTGATAAGCTTCCCTTCTTTATTAATATTACTGTGTTAGTGAAGTTAATATAAAAAATTCATGTGCTCTCTTCTTACAGGCGAGTAGGTGCTCGCACCTGCAAGCTCGCCATGCGCGCAGTGAGCGCTTTATTGGCGCACTTTTTACTTTGTATAAATAGATCCCTCCAAATGTTGAAAATTTCATCAAGTCATCGATTTAACTCATCCTTTGAAGTATTCATTTCATCTTGTGCATTTGGAATCCAAAAAACCTACGAAAAAGTTCATTGGTCTCGAAATTTGAAGTGCTACTATTCCGAGATATTAGTCATGACAATCTTATATCAGTTTGCATCTTCTCAGGCATCCACCGACCAACACTTTTCTCTCTCTGTGTAGGGAAAAAAGATTATCAAAGTTTAAATTTAGAGGTTCTTGTTCTCTTAAATTGGATTTAAGGATTGTATTCACAAAAAATGTAAAGACCACCTTGATTGATTGATAGTGAGATTTTTTTATCGGAAAAAGACCTCAAAATTATATTACAAATTAATTATATCTAAAATTATTTTTTTGAAAACTCATTTTAAAAGTGATTTGTTCTACTTGATATCTAATTTTTTAAATTAATTAATTTTAAAAATGATCTTCTGATCCTAAAAATTTTTTATTGATTATCAAAATAGATTTAAAAATACTATAATACTATACTGATAGACCGACCTCTATAATTCTATCCACTATTGTAGAGTTGCTGAACAGAAATTCTATCTAAGACGGAGACAAAAATCCTATTTCTGAAGTACCGAGTACTTCGGCCATAAAGGTATCTCTTAACATAATTTATTCCTCTAAATTAAGCGTTCAAACAAATTCCAACTGGGAATCCAGTAGTGCTCTAAAATTTCCCCTAAAATTTTTTTTAATGTTTTGAGCTGTCCTTAATGTAAATGCCCTTATGAGACGATGAAAGGACTCTTTTAGCTTTCCAAGAAACGCCAACAACAAATCGAGAAGGAAACAAAAAGAGAGAATCTTTATCTTGACTTCACACCTTCAACTCACCGTTTAACTCACTCTTTTATAGTGAAATCTGTCTCCAATAATCCTACACAATTATTCCATGATCATACATAAAAAAATAAATTAAAAAATTATAATTGATCTAATGAAAGAGAATATTATCTCAACTTTATCAAAATTTAAATTTTTAATTTACCATAGACATAATTGAATTAATTATTACAAGATCGATTGTGAAACCATTAAGTAGCATATTTCATCTTTTATTAAAAAGTTTCAAAGAAGATCTCTAGCAATATTATATTAGTCCACATCATCTTCTATAAAGACAGTTGTTTTTTTCATTTATTTCATATATTTGTTAGAAGGACAAAAGTGACGCATCAAAAGATACTTTTCTTTATATTCTTTCCCCCACGTTAATTGTCCTTTTTCCACAAAGTCCGACCCCTTTTTCATGAATTTAAAAAAATTACGGGTTCGAATCGTAAACAGCCGGTCAAACCGTATCATCAAACTTTGTCTCGACTCGAGAGAAATGGCATTCAAACGACGAAGAAACGCACGAGCCCTTTTTGGTTCTTACGAAACAAACAAGTGATTATAAATGAAACAAAAACCAATGAGAGATTTAATGCCGACGTCGACCGAGTCAAATCGAACCGAACCGAACCGTTTTGACCCGCTGCACTGTCGGCCTTGGTTCACAAAATTGTGTCGATTCAAATTTTTGCCCCCTTTTTTTCAATTTCCCCCCTCGCGCCGGAAGTTAGTTCGTCGGCGTCAGAAGAGAGGCGCTCGGACGGGGACGCCCTTCTTCCTCCGGCTCGCCGCCTCCGCTGCGCCGGCCGCGCGACGGGGGCCGGTTCGCATCTTCCGCCAGGATACGGCTTCAGTATCCGCGACGGCGAGCGGCGCGGCGGCCGCCGCGCCGCCGCTGGAGGCGGAGGAGGTGGCGGAGGCGGACTCGAGGATGGAGTCCGGCGTCAGTTGGCCCTCGTCCAGATCGCAGGAGCTCGGAAGCGGGAGGTACTCGCACTCCCGGAGCTCCTTCCACAGCCCGCCTTCGTTCCGCAGCAGCTCCTTCACCTGCTCTCCCAGAAAAAAAAACCAATCGGCAACGAAGTTGCAATTTTTATCTGCCATTCGGGAGAACGATCGAATACCTTGCAGGCGAGGGAGCAGAAGAGGTAGGGGTCTTGGAGCGGGCGGTAGCAGGAGAGGCAGGCGTTTCCGGAGCCGCGAAACGGGCGGCTCGGCGGTCGCTCGTTCAAGAACACCACCTTGGCGCTGTTCGTCGTGTAAGACTACGAAAGCAAAGCAAGAACAGTAGCGCATTGATCTTCGATAAAACAGATAACAGAAGACTCGATTGACTCATTTACCTGAACAGAAGAGCAGTCGATTAACTTCTCCAAATCGTCCACTCGCACGACATCGTGGTACACATACCTTCTCACCTGCACCGCAAATCGCCATGAATGTTGAATCTTTTTGAGTTCGATCGGTCTTGCTGTAGAAGAATACCTGGAGAAGACGATGAGGGCGGTGAGGAGGAAGACACTGAGGGCAGAAGCTGGAGCAGCAATCGAGGCAGAAGATGTTCTTCTCGTTCTTCTTGGAGGTCTCGTGGATCATACATGAGTTGAAGAACTTCTCCGCCAGCATCGCCTCAAGCCACCGGGGCATGCTGCTGCTGCTGCTGCTCGAAAACCCCACCTGCTTCGATAGACCAAAGGAAAGGTGCAAAACCAAACACAAACAAACGTCAACAAGATGCAATCTTGAATCTTTCGCTCTGCAACGCTCCCAAAATCTCAACTTTGGTAGGAAAAGATGATGAGGTACCATGGCGGCGCCTCGTTTGAGCATTGCAGCGAGCGACTGGCCTTCAATGCGACTTAACACACAGCGGAGTGGCGTGTCAGAGCTCTACCTCGTCGGCCATAAGCTACAGGGGTGCGATAGGACAGTAGAGGGAGTGATGGGGCGGCGGAGAAGAAGGGAAGCAAGAAAAAGGAAGCGGCGCGGAGGATTTTGGAAGTGCTGCCAAAAGAGCAGCAGAGGAGGATGGCGGAGGCCGGTTTTAATGGTGCAACCAAAAGGCATACTATTTATTATCGCCTTCCATTCCCCTCCCTCCTCACCTCAGTCCTCACCAACCACAAAAGGACCAAAAATTCTACGAAATTGCAGACATTTCCTCTTCTTTTCTTTTCTGAAAAAACAAATGGATGCATGGGAAGAAGGAGAGGCCATGGATATAAAAGCTCCAGTGACAAGACCCGAGACGGCGACCTCCCTCTCTCCCTCCCTCTCTCCCTCTCTCTCTCTCTCTCTCTCCATCTCGGAGAAAGAATACGAAGCAGTGCTGAGAAAGGACAGCAAAGGTGTGGTTGGATGTGGGAACTGCTGCTCGCAGTCCCCAACACACACCATTAACGTTGCGTCTTCGTCTTAATGACAACCTTTTCTCGTATGTCGCATGCCTTTTAAGTGAATTTAGGCGATCGAGTCTACCGACTTGCCTTTCTCTCTTTCGTGTATTTTGCGTATGCTTCTGAAATATAATGAATAATACAAATGGAAAAGAAAAAGAAAACATCTGTTCTAAGTTGGCGGCTTGGAAGATCAAGTTAGATGATAGATCTCTTTGTTCTAAGTTGTAGTTGAAGTGTTTTTTTCCCTCCAAATCTAGTGTTCTTGTTTTCATCCATATAATGTATTTTTGCTTGCTATTTGTATTATTCCTGCTTGAGTTTTGATTAGTCCACATGTCTCCATTGTTCTCACTCATTGTTCTACTTGATTGTTCTTGCTTCTTGAGTTTTGTATTCTTGTTTTAATAGCTCAATTCTTGTGTTTGCTCCCGCACGATCTCAAGAGCAGGGAAATGAGTTGACGCTTTTATTTTTAACAGTGTTTTATGGAACCACTTATTTGACTTTTTACCAAATCACACTTTCAATAAGTTGACGCACAATGAGATTCAAGGAGTCTTCTAAAAGTGTTAATTTGAATTGATTCGTTAAAATTATTAATGAATTTTAATTAAAAAATCATTGATAATCCTACCCTATTCAGATTTTAAAATTTTAAATTTAATCAGAGTTTCAGAAAGAAATATATTGACGTTGTTGAATAAGTAAGATATATCGAAATCTAATAATTAACTGTCAAAATTATATTAAATTATTTAAATATTAAAAATCTATAACATGCTATATAGAATGTGTAATTAAGATTTAAAGACATAGTATAGTAAGATTCAGCAGGCCGTAAAAGTGTATTAATTCTAATTTAAGTTGATTCAAATGTACTTAAAGTCTTCAATTGAATTTTGATTAAAATACACAGATGATTCTAGACTTGTTAAATTTGATATGAATCAAGATTATTATATTCTTAAAAAAAATTTTGAGTGTAATCATGCAAGATAAAGTTATAGAGAAATTTATTTTTTATAAAAATAAAGTTAAAAATTAATTTAATAAAAAGATTAAGATGGTTCAAAGTGACCAAGATGATGAGTATATACCATTGTTCATTAAGTTGTATATTGAATATGAGATCAGATATGAAACAATAGTTCTCTATACTCTTCAGTAAAATGATATCGCTGAGTGAAAAAATCATACTCTGAAAGAGATGACGAATACTCTTATATTGAGCTCTAGACTACTATAACACATGTGAAGGGAAATTGTATTAACAGTTAATTATCTTTTGAATAAGATACCCCAAAACAAAATTGATAAGAGCCTTTATGAGTTGTGGAATAGAAGACAATTATTGTACAAATATTACGTGTGGGGGTATCTTATCAAAATTTTGATGTCAGATTCAAAAAGAATCAAGAAAGGATAAAAAATTATTAATTACATATTTATTAGATATGCATATAACAACAATGTCTATAAATTTTTTTTTGTGTGTATGAATCTCAAATATTAGAGATACATAAGAACTCGATTATTGAATCGAGAAATGTCTTGTTCTTCGAACATGTGTTTCGGTATAAGACCAGAATGTTAGCTCCTCAAAACAACATATGAAACACAATAAGAAAAAGATGATGAACCATTTGAGGTTGAGCTCAGACGAAATAAAAGAATTCTAGTGAAAAAATCTTTCGAAATGGATTTTATCACTTTCATATTAGAAAGTAATCCTCAAAATTACTTAGAAGCAATTATTCTAAGGGGCCTCAATAAGAGGCAATTACATATGAGATTAACTCTATTTTTCAAAACCACATTTGAGAACTTGTGAATTTTTGTCATAAAAACAAACCACTAGGAGTGTCAGTGGATTTTTAAAAAGAAAATAAAATCAATGGCATAATTAATAAGTACAATGTTAGATTAGTAATTAAAGGTTACCGATAATGAGAAACCTTGATTACTTTGAAACATATTCTTCAATATCGAGAATAACTTCCATTAGAGTGTTGTTGACGATTGCTGCTCTATGGAATATGAAAATATATCAAATAGATATAAAAATAACTTTTCTAAATGAGAATTTAGAAAAGAAAATCTACATGAAGCAACCTGAAGGGTTTTCTGTGTCAGGATTAGAGCTGTCAAACGGAGCTAACACATGGCAAGGTGAGCCAACCCATTAGAAATCCGTCATATGGTGGGACAGGCGGGAGGCGGACCGGCCAACCAACTAGGGATGTTGAAAAATCTCCAATTCAACTTAACCCAACCCAAAGTGGATTGCAGGTTAAGCGGGTCAACCCACGAGGTTGTCAAAAATTAAAAATATATATAGAAAATATAGAAATTTTAAAATTTAGTTTACATTTTAAACAGAGTCAAGTTAAAAATTTTAAGTTTGGATTGCAGTTTAAATGGGTCAAACGGACTAGTCCATTAAGTTTTCTACTTTAATTTTAAATTTTAAAAAATAAATTTTCTCAACCAGCGGACCAACCAAACTCGCCACGAGCTGACCCACACAAGTCGCGGGTCTAAACTGGTCAACCTACCTAAATCCACCTTAAAATAGATTAATAAAATTTCAACCCAACCTACTTAAATTGTTTGACGAGGCAGGTCAACCCAACGGGCCCAACCCAAATTGACGGCTCTAGCTATGTCAGAAAAATAAAATTTATAAATTGGTGAAGTTGTTATACAATTTAAAACAAGCACCGAAGCAGTAACATGAGAAATTTGATAATGTTATAAAGGAAAGTAGATTTTTGATTAATGAATATGATAAATGTATCCACAAAGAATGACTATGTCATCTTGTATCTATATGTAGATAACATACTTATTATTGGAAATAATAATAAGATAATGAAATTCATCAAAGATATATTGAACTCAAGATTTAACATAAAAGATATGAGTCTGGTTGATGAGATTTTAGGAATTAAGATTTTTAGAATATCATAAGGACTTATTCTGAGTCAGTCCCATTATATGGATAAAATTCTTATGTCGGTAATATACATACGTTGCGATAGTCAATCGACATAACACAAATTCATCTGTATAATGGTAAGTCTAGACATATACATCGTAGACACAATACTATTAAATAACCACTCTCAACAAGAGTTATCATCGTTGACTATGTGAAGTCAAAGGATAACTTAGCGGATCTGCTAACCAAAGGGTTAAATAAATATTTAGTTATAAACTCATCGTAAGAAATGAACTTGATGCCAATGAGGAATGTTGGTACAAAGGAAATCCAACCTATGTAAATCGGAGATTCCAAGAACTAGTTTCAAAAGAACAACCAAACTGCACCGATTAAGTAGCTCATTGTGAGGGGAGACCCAATGAATCAATGAAAGGATGGAACTTGAGCACACAACTTTTAATGATCCAATAGAATAATACTTTTGAGAGATCATTTATGTGAGAAAGAAGTGGGGCCGTTTCGAAGAGAATTAAAGACATAATTCTTAGAACTTCTCACAGAATCAAGTGTGTTCATGACCAAGAATGAACACACTCATGAGAACTGAGTTGTATCAGAGAGAGTCCTAGGTGAAATATGTAAATGTTTACATAGACGACAGAACAATTCAAGGATATCAGGTCTACTATCAACCAGTAAACAAACATATCTTCATAAGGAAATATTCAAAGGATAAAACTTACTTGTTTTTATATTAGACTCAACTATTGAATACTATCACATACTATGTTTTCATTCATATAAGGATTGTTGAAAATTTGAATATAAACAAAAAAAGGTGGATGAAGGAGACTTCATTGTACATGAATTTTAACTCCACATTGGAAGTCTCATGGATTTATTATTGATTTATATTGCATTACATACATTGATGTTGTAAGTATATGCATGGAAAGACACTCTTTCTCACACGTGGATGCGTAGTTGCAAATCCAATGCTCAAATTGCATTTACCCAAGTTGACTCGTATCCAAGCATGATCTGCGCATGTCGATTGACAGATTGATAGGATAGCAATCAGGTACGGATGTTAATGATGTATATCTGTAAATGCCACGATTGACCTGTGTTTGGTGGTGATCACGATGTGCTATTATATCTTGGGAAACAAATGTTCATCGTGACATCTAAGTATCGCTGGAGTCGACATTCAATGACTCAACATTCGCCCTTGGCACTCGACCTCAACACTCAATGACTCGGCACTTGATGACTCGACAGCTTGGCCAAATCAACTCGATCATACAAGACTTACTTGGTAGTTTGAGATTATCCGCTCAAATTATCTCAGCAGCTAAATCTAAAATTGATTTTGATGTAATTTCAATTTAAAAAAATTCCTCTCTATCTCGGACGAAGATCGTCCGACAGTTTTAAATATTATCCTATGTCGATCCATAAGCATAAGCAGTTCAACATTGTAATTATTTTGAGGTATGACAAGTTTTAAAGGATAGTTATTAATGAAGTCACATGACTAAGGCCTACGGACCAATAACAATTGTAAGGGTTTGCCAGAACATGGCCACATGAACGTGTGAGATGTTGACTGTTTTGCCTTTCTTCTAAATTGACTCGTGGCATAATCTGGCTTTCTTGTAGCATTTGTGAAACAAATAGAACCTACCAACAAAGAAGAGGTAAAAGACTAATCTAGGATAAAAGGCTTATCCTACTTCAAAATAAAATTCATCATCCCAACGATCTCACACGGTCGGTCTCGCGATCATCTATGAAGAAATAAATAATCACTATGAAGAAGTAAATCGAGAAGGTACAATTAATTACTACGGGAAGGACATTAATAAAAGACTTATCCTAGATTGATATATGATGTGCCTATATTATATTCTCACATGGGTGCAGTATCTCTAATTTCTCATGCCCACTCAAAACACCGTAGGAGATGAAAGGTTCAAGGGACAGCCCAAATGAAACTCAAAGTGCTTAATTGGCATACCTTCATACTTTGCATATCGAGAATGATCTCGCCTAATCGTGAGTAATATTTAGCAATATCAGAATCGGATTGGCGTCTGCAACTCCCAACTTGAAAAGGAAGGAATTCCAGAGCTGAATCCTGATCCACCATCTCAATCTGGTTTTCATACATGAACCTGCAACAAACTGAGTCTGTCGATTTTACATTTTATTTTAAATACAAATGATGAGTCGGATACCAAGAACCTTCCGGGGAAAAGTGGTAGAGAATAAGTTAATAGAACTTTTTAATGAAGTCGTATATGTGATCAGAAACCTCCTGTGGCCTCTCCTGGTTGATGAAATGACCGACCCCCTCCATTACCACCACATCTTGAAGAAACGGAACCCGTTTTCTGAAACCACCCTTGTGTATGTAGTCCTGCACGCCTGGCGTATGGTATGTTAGATCAAGATCCCCAACGATGAACTTGACCGGTACCTTAATCTGGACGCCAGTCCAAGGTGCGGTAAGCTCCCAATTCCTGAATACCAGCAGTGCAATGAGGAAGGCATCAATTTAATTCTGGAATAGAAATGTTGGTAAAGTTGCAAGTGGAACAAGCAAAACTAACGAAATATAATTTCTTAACTTCTTCTAAACTACATTCAATTGACTGTTTCCAGATAGCTTTTGAAGTTACTAATAGGCAAGGGGAAATGTTGAACTCAACATCTTAAAGCTAGACTTTTGCATCTTACAAAATTTTGAGAAGATGCAAACCATGAAAAAAAAAATGAAATATCAAGATTATGTCATCTCTGTTTAATCATGAAAGAAAAGGTCGACCAGGGTATGAATATTTAAATATACTAGTATAAGAAGCAGTTGAAATGTCTCAAATGGATAACAAACAAAGTAATATGGATCTAGAAGAACTTACAAGTCCAAGCATCGATAGTAGTTCAGTCCTCCAGTAAAGCCTGACTTTTCAAATTTGTTGGCAAAATACTCTACGTCTGCGGCTGATAGCCAGGAAGGCAAGGTAGCAGCTGCTTCAAAGGAACCGTCAATACCTTTTTCCTTGCTTATAAAAATGGCTGCTGGAGTGCGATATGTTAAGAACCTTTTCACCACGGATGTAGTACCAATCTGTTCAAATTCAGCTTCTATTGCTCCATGTTCCTGATACAACACTATGAAAATCTCATTTAGTAGAAAATAAATAAACTGATGAATACGTAGTCATACTTTCAGTGTGATTTTAAAAAATGGATAGCTAAGTTTTTTGATTAAAGATTCTTCCACTATTTTTCCTTCAAGTAGGGCAACATACCACCTAGGCATTGTCTCATACCATTCAGCAAAAACAGTCATTTTAGTCTTAACTGAAATCATGAAAGACTAAGCAAACAAGGAAAAACAGAGAAACCATAGGATGGTACAAAATACATTCATGAAACATTTACCCGTTGATCACAGCCATGCATTCAGAGTGCAGCAAAAATGATCAGTGTTCAAAACAAGGAAAAATATTGTTCTGACCTGGGGTATAGGATACTGTTTTGATGTCGTGTAAGCATGCCAACACCATGGTGTCAGTGACACCAGTTAGGAGGGTGGAACCAATAAGTGGAAGAAAACAGTGGCTTACATCATCAAACATTGGTTCAAACCTTCGCAATGGTCATCCCATTACGGCTCGCGGGAAGCAAAACAAACCTCCACACTCAGTTGCAGCTAGCAGAAAACTAGAAGAAGCCGCTGTGTCCTGTCAGTCATGGATTGGGGAAGGCCAGAAGAAGCTTCGCCTTGTTAGTCATCTAATTGGAAAAGCTTGTCGAGGAAGACGCTATCATAAAACCCTAATCCTTGCCTCCTGTTGCAGTTATTGGAAGGCTGAAAGTGTCCCTTGCATCTCGTCAGGGCTCATGGAAAGCCAAAAGTGGCCCTAGCACTGGTGGAGGAAGCTTTTGTGGGACATTTTCTGTTCTCCTAAATCAATTCCTGTTTGAGGCACACATTGGGAGTTTCAAATGCCCTAACTTTTTTGTTTGATAATTCATAATCCTTGAGGTAGATGACTTTCCTTGGATTCGTCTACCGCACACTTAGACGTCGACTTCTAGAATATTGGTCTTTATTGGAATTCAAACTCTAGAACTGTTGTTGAAGGGCATCTAACTTGGTGCAACTAAGGAATATGTCTGATGGGGGGATGGTGTAATAAAAAGGGGTCAAAAATTTTCTATTTTAAAAACTAAAACTGGGTTATTGTATGGCCTATTAAAATTCACCCTACTACTTGTCCATTGCAAGATCTAATTCACTAACATATTGTTTCTTTCCCTTGCACATTTGGTTGTTTCCGCCTAATCCATGCTCCACCACATAAAGCTTGCAACTTGTCCATCCTGTTGGTGCAAGGAGCACTAGTCTGTCCCCAGAATTTCGATGTTTGACAATACATCTAGGTCTGATTAATTTGACCAAGAGTTGATCCAAATATGACCTAATATTTGAATGTGAGTGAAGTCTAGTCAGGTCAGTTTGACCAAAAGACTAGCGAGAAGTCCTAAGCAGTTGGACTGGACAAGGAAGTCTTAGTTAGGTTAACCGAACAAAGAGAAGTCCTAGCTGGAGGCTAGGCAGGGAAAGTCCTAGCTGGAGGCTAGGCAGAGGAAGTCCTAGTTGTAGACTAGGCAGTCCTAGTTGGAGGCTAGGAGAAGTCCTGATGAGTGAAGCTGGGCAGGAAGTCCTAACTGGAGGTTAGACAGAGGAAGTCTTAATTGAAGGCTAGACAGTCCTAATTGGAGGCTAGGAGAAATTCTGGTGAGTGAAGCTGGGCAGGAAGTCTTAACTGGAGATTAGGCAAAAGAAAGTCCAAGCAGATCAAAGGTGACCAGATGTTTAGCAGGTGGGAAGTCTACCTATGGAAGTGACTAGTCCTAATTAGAGGTTAGGCAAAGGAAAGTCCAAATAGGTCAAGGATGACCGGATGTTTGGCAGGTGGGAAGTCTACCTATGAAAGTGACTACATTTCTTATTCTGTCCATCTTCGTATGTCCACACATCCATCTTAACATCCTCATCTCCGCAACTCTCATCTTTTGCTCATGTGCTCGAGTCATAACCCAACATTCAGCGCCATATAACATGGCAGATCTAACTGCCATTTTATAGAACTTTCCTTTAAGTTTTAGAGGCACTTTACGATCACATAAAACACCTGATGCTCTCCTCCACTTCAACTATCCTGTTTGTATTTTATGTAAGACATCTCTCTCAATCCCTCCATCGGCTTGCAAAAATGATCCTAAATATTTAAAACTCTCAGTTCCAGACAACTCATCATCTCCTATTTTAATACTTGTCTCATTACGTTCAATATTGCTAAACTTAAATTTCATATATTCTGTCTTTACTCTACTAAGCCTAAAACCTTTCTCTTCTAGTGTTTCTCGCCAAGATTTTAATTTAGCATTTACTCCCTCACGTGTCTCATCTACCAATACAATATCATCTGCAAACAACATGTGGTACAGTATCTTGAATGTGTCCAGTAAGTTCATTCATGATTAGTGTAAAAAGATAGGACTTAGAGCTGACCCTTGATGTAACCCTATCTTTATTGGAAATGCTTCAGTTAATCCGCCTGAACGACTAATCTTAACTGAAAATTAGGGCACGAGTAAACCTAGTAAATTAGACCTATAGGATAAGGCTTAGGTAAGCCTAATAGGTCAGACGGACTACAGGTAGGCTTAGGTTGCTTGCGTGTTTATATGCTTATCTTGCAGGAACCAAGAGCTGGAAGCAAGACTGAAGAAGCATAAGAGGAGCAAACCGAAGCAGTCGAACCAAATCCAGGGTCAACTCAAATCAAACCCGAGTTGACTGGATTCGAGCGTTTGGATGTTACTCTAGGCGCCTAGACGGTCCAGACGCCCCTAGATGGCGCCCGGATCAGGTGGAATTAACCCCAATAAAGACTGACGGAACCGAATTAAATCGGATTAGTTCCAAACGTCCGGAAAGATCTTTATATGACCTATACGATCAACACCAAGGCAGAACTCATACTCTCATACGTCTTCATCCTGCAGTGCTACTGAACGCAAACGGAGCCAAGATCGTGCGACCAGGAAAGCTCCAAGAAAGGTGCGCTGCGCTCAGGACTTCCGGATCGGCCTCTACATGATTGTTTGGTTACTTTCCTTTTAATCTTACATTTTGTATTTCATTATTATATTGTGGACTGTAAGACGGGTTTCTCCACCTCCGGAAAAGTTTCGGAAATGAGACCATTAGTGGATGGACGCCTTCCCGTGCATAAGCCTTGGACGTACTGACCTTGGGAGGGAGGGGGGGGGGGGGGTTAGGAACCAAGTAAATCCACGAATCCCCTGGTTGGTTTTTTTAATATCTGTTGTCAGTCTTTGTGTTAGTAACAAACGAACGACGAAAGCGTTATTCACCCCCCCCCCCCCCCCCCCCCCCCCCCCCCCCACCTTCTAGCGTGCCCACCGATCATACACATCCATCCTCCTCTTCTTGTTTCATTCAATTTTCATTTATGCGCTATGCAATCCTCCAAGATCACAAGCTAAAAATATACCAATTTAGGCTCACATAGTTTTAAATCTCTTAAGCCCCCTAAAAGAGGGAAAAGACCTTCCTTTCACTGTCAATTGATACCCATCCTCCCTCAATGTCATCCTTGCCATTGAGCTTCCTCAGGAATTTAGGCTTGGGTTCAATATTCATTGCCAATAAAAGGCAGTTTGGAAATCAATAGGGATCCGATCCAAGAAAAAAACTGCAAGTTGCAGCATAGAGGGAAACATATGGAGTGAATAATCACATCATTGATAAAAAATCTGGTGCATATAACTTCAAATATGGGCCAATTCAAATTGCGAGTCCAACTTCTTTTTAAAAATTGTTTTTGTTTAGTTTCCACTTGGTTAATTAAATCTAATATTTAATTAATTTTTCTCAAAAAGTAAAAAGAATCCAAAATACACTCAACCAAAAAAAACCCATCAAACTCTACTCTAAAAAAAACACCCTGCATTAGTACCCAAAAATAAAATCACCATAACTAGTCCAAAAAAGAACCCCTTTTAGTATGTTAAAACTCACGTGCACTTTGTCTAATAATTTTCATGTCCAAAATCCTTCATTGATAATGATGAGGAAATGCCGCCGCCATTATGAGAGATGTAAATGTTAGATATGACGATCTTAAAGCCATATACTCCACTACCTTGAAAGTCAAACTCAACATAGTAGAGAAATAAATAACTATGTTGAAGCACCCTCAAGAGTGAGAGTCTTAAATATGTAAATGGCAAAAATCAAAATGGGGTCTATCATTTGCATTTTCGTCAAATGGGCACCCCATTTCTAATTAAAATCAAATGGACGCCCCATTTAACGCGAACTATCTGAAATACCCTTACCTATATTCTGGTTCAAAAAATTGTGTTTCTGAACCTGGTTTAAGGTTTGAACCAGGTTTAAGGGTTTATAGATTGTTATAAAAATTAGCAACTAGCTTCTACACGTTGTAGAAGCTATATGTCAGTTTCTACACTGTCGATTGTGATCATATAATATTCATTTGAAATATAGTAGGTGTCATGCAGTCCCTTTCATTTGTTTTGCTTCTTGAAATATTGTTTTAACCATGTTATTACTTTCAGAGAAGC
The DNA here is from genome assembly GCF_044706935.1 of Curcuma longa. Taxonomy (NCBI): domain Eukaryota; kingdom Viridiplantae; phylum Streptophyta; class Magnoliopsida; order Zingiberales; family Zingiberaceae; genus Curcuma; species Curcuma longa. Next base: position 101,906 of record NW_027431666.1, read on the forward strand.
AAAATGATATAAAATTACTATTGTAGAAACTAGCAACTAGCTTCCACACATTGTAAAAGCTACACACTAGCTTATACAAAGTTGATCGTAATCAGATAATATTGATTTAAAATGTAGTGGGTGGTATAGAGTCTCCTTCGTTTGTTTTGCTTTTTGAAATGTTATTTGAACTAGGTTATCACTCTCAGAAAATAAAATCAAAATGATATAAAGTCACTGTTGTAGAAACTAACAACTAACTTCTACACATTGTCAAAGCTACCTGCTAACTTCTACACTACGACTCATGTTCATATAATGTTCATAAGACATATACTTATTAGAAAACAACATCACAAAAATATGTACGAGTTTAACTCATCTAAGAACACATTAACAACAAAACATAATCAATCTTTGAAACTGAACACATCGGAGTTTATAACAAGAAAGCCTATTTTTGAAACAAGATAATGACTTATTATGTTTTGTTGTTAGTGTATTCTTAGATGAGTTAAACTCGTATCATATTTTTGTGATGTTTTCTGACGAGTATTTGTTTTATGAATATTATCTGAACATAAGCCACAGTGCAAAAGTTAGCAGGTAGCTTTCTACAACGTATAAAAGTTACATGTTGTAGAAGCTAGTATGTAGCTTCTACAACGTGTAGAAGCTACAGTGACTTTATATCATTTTGATTTATTTCTCTGAGAGTGATAACCTAGTTCAAATAACATTTTAAGGAGCAAAACAAACGAAGGAGATTCTATGACACCCACTACATTTCAAATGAATATTATCTGATTACAATTAGCTTTGTAGAAGCTAACATGTAGCTTCTACAACGTGTAGAAGCTAGTTGTTAGTTTCAATAGTAACTTATATCATTTTGATTTTGCTTACTTTGAAAGTGATAACCTGATTTAAATAATATTTTAAGAAGCAAAATAAACAAAGGGGACTCCATGACACTCACTCCATTTTAAATGAACATTATCTGATCACGATCAACAATATAGAAGATGACATGTAACTTCTACAATGTGTAGAAGCTAGTTGCTAACTTTTACAACAGCCCCTAAACCCTTAAACATAGTTCAGACCTTAAATCAGGTTCAGACCTTAAATCAGGTTCAGAAACACAAATTTTTGAACCAGAATATAGAATAAGGCCATTTCAGATAGTTTATGTTAAATGGGGCGCCCTTTTGATCTTTGTCCCATGTAAATCACTCAATCAATAAAAAGCATCACCAAACTTTATTCTTTTGACCCTTCATTGTACCACAGAAGTTTTCTAAATATAATAATAGGCATAAACATAGATTTAGACATAAGTTAGGAGATATTATAAAGTATTCTTAAGTAAATTCGTAGTATCAATGGGCACTTGGATACAAATATGAAGGGGAAATATTAAGGATACAAATATATAAATTGTCTCTTTTACTAATAGCTTGAGCTACTTCAAGCTTTTGGGGAAAATGGTTAGCCCATTATTATATTTATGCTATTTCCTCTGGATCTTGACGCCTAGATGATATAAAATCATGTTTTGATAAAATATGATTTTGCATCATAGTGTGCACTTTTAGCATTCTAAACAAAAGAGATAAAGAGGTCTGCATCACATCATAATAATAGTAGAAATAATAATAAATTGCTACTTGGGCCACAGTTAGCATAAGGATGATTATTGATTTATAGTCACCAGCCTTCCTAAGCTGCCGAAGTAACCCAATCACCACGGTGATATAAAATAGTCCTTCAGAAACGAGACCAAACACTATGATCAAATAAGAAAAACTTAATCATCATTAATTTGCAGTGAATCACCTAAACAGCGCGAACCCCAAAGATGATCAGCTACGAAATTTAAAATAGCAAACTATGTCACATGTACCATAGTCAGGGAGTAATACATGCTAACCTGGAAGCGGCACATATAGTAGTCGTCCCCAAAAATTGCCCTCAAGGATTCCACCGTCCTCCGCCGAGGATTCCGCGGGCTGTACGGCACGCTAAGATTCACCAGCGCCTTCACCATGTCCGGCCGCAACACGCACAGCCACCAAGCCACAACCGCTCCCCAATCATGCCCCACCACGAACACCTGCATCGGACAATCGATCATCCACATGATTCGCTACGGTATAAATGTGAAATGGACCTAATTAAAGGAATTCATCATGTAAGAGATGGATGAGGGTGACTTGATCTTGGCCGAGGGCGTGGACTAGCGCGACGAGGTCACCGACGAGATGGAAGATGGAATAATCGGAGGCGGAAGGAGGGCAGTCCGAGTCGCCGTAGCCTCGGAGGTCGGGGGCGACGGCCCGGTAGCCGCGGGCGGCGAGGGAGAGGATCTGGTGGCGCCAGGAGTACCAGAGTTCAGGGAAGCCATGGACGAAGAGGACGATAGGGCCGTCTCCCTTCTCCGCGACATGGATGTTGATTCCGTTCACCCGCAGCGTACGATGGCCGATACCTTCCATACCTCCCTCTGCTTCTCGGCGTCGCTCCTCTCCTCTTCTCCTCCCCGATCTCACTAGTCTTGTTTGACTATAGCCTAAGATTTATTTTAAAAATATTTTATTATCTTTAATATAATATTTACAAGGTAGAAAATAAAAAAAACGCTACGCCTTATTTAAAACAAAATTGAAAAAGGGTATCATATATTTTTAAAAAGTACTTATATTACAAATATTATAACATCTTTAACCAAAATTGTTCTAATATATCAAAATTATTTAAATATTAATTAAAAATATTTTAATTTGATAAAAAATAGTTTAATTATTTTATGAGTTGTTTTGATCAAAATGATTCAATTAGGACAGTTTTTATTAAATTACTATAATAATATTAAATTCTTTTAATATTTTTTAATGACAGTACAATTTTTTTTTAAAAAACATTGTTTTTAATTTTCTACCTATTCAAGAAGAATGTTAAGAAAATACGAGATCAATGTTGATTTTTGTGGATGTACGATCATGTGGAGGAATTGTTCTCTCTTCATGTAATAATTTGATAATTTAGATGTTTAAATTTCATAAAATTAATTTTAAAGATAGATCATCTTCTTAATTCGTACAAATCAAGAGCATGCAACTATTGGAATAAAATCAAAAGTAATATAAATCTTTTAAAAAATTATAGAAATCCAAAATAAAGCTTTAAAATTACAAATATAATTAAAAAAATACAAATTATATAAAAAACATAACAAAAAATTCTCAAAATTACATAAAAAATAAAATTAAGGAAAAATGGTATGATGATTTTCAACATTTAAAGTTGATTTTGAAATGTTTATTATTTTAAAATCAGTTTTTTTAAAACCCTAAAATCAAGAAAACTAACTAATTAAAGTATCGAAAGCTCCATAAGTCTTGCGCATTTTGAAATATTTTATTCAGGTTCAAAATATTGAAACTTTAAAAATCATCCAAATTTCTCATAATTTTGAAAATTCTAAAACAAATTAATCAAAGCCTCCAAAACCTGTATACATATTTTCTATAATCAGAATACTTATAGTGCTAATGAATATTTAACCTTCTAAACACTCATGCATTTTCATAAATCAATTTATAAAAATATTTTTAAAAAATATTATTATTTTTTACACCATAAATATTTAGAAAATCTAATTAATTCCTCAAAATTACTTTAAATATATATAAAATTAAATAAATATATATATATACCATGTGGTCTGCATGAAATTTTTCTTATTTTCTTAATGTATTTATTTATTTATTTATGTTGTGAAGTTTCCTTTATGTGTTTTTATTATATGGATATTTTCCATTTCCCGAGTACGCACACGCGTGGTCGAGGCGAAAATCGCGTATAAATAACAAGGCCGAGACAAGAGGAAGTCATCATCGTCGTCCGCCATCCCGCCGACCGCGCGGCGCCACCATGTAAATGTTCGCACCGAGAGCATCGGTGATCCATCCCGAGTTCTCCACGCGATCTCGATGGGGGCGCGGGAGATGCCACACCCTCTCTGTTGCATCTCCCTGGACCTCGGCGGTCTCGGCGCCCGCTCGCCCTCTCCGGCCGATCCGCCGCCGCGTGCCGGAGAGGGCGAGGCTGGCCCAGCCGACTCCGTCACCTTTTGCGGGGCGTTGTACAAATGGACCAACATCAGGAAGGGGTGGCGCCTCCGCTGGTTCTCTCTCCACGACGGTGTGCTCTCCTACTCCAAGATCGCCCGCCGGGACCTACCCATCGTGCCCTCGGGAAGCCGAGTCCGCCTCATCGGAAATTCCAGTTCCATTTTCTCCTCCTCCTATTCCCGCGGCGGATGTGGCTGCCGGCAGCCCCGGATGCCCGTACGACTCGTCCAACTCAAGGTACGCAACCGCTGTGATCCCCATTCTAGGCATGGCATGAACATTGAAAAAAATAGATTACGAAAGAAATCGAGAATCTCATTCTATTTTGTTTCCTAAATACATCGATCAATCGGGGTTTGGTGCTCTCGTCCCGCTGAGAAATTTACGAAGTTTGTTAATTTTTTTTTCCAATTTTATCGCGCTTCCATTTCTTTCCTCGATTCAGTTTTCCTGTTGTTGTGAGGTTTCGGTGCTAAACGAGAGTTCACCAAGGAATAGGATGGACGGTGAAGATGTCGCCTCGGAGAGCGAGCAGCGACCCGAAGCACGTACGGACCGAGTCGAGATCATGTCCGCTGGCTAAAAGAAGGGTGTAATGGGAAGAACGTAGAATACATCACGTAGGTAACTAAACTAGGGTGAGACTGCGCCGCGATGGTGACGCCCCAGTCCGGCAGTGGTATTCCTGTTGCTGCAAGAGCAGAGGGAGGGAAGGGGGGCCGACAGCTGGATTTGGCCTCAGCTAATGGATCATCACTTGCTGCAAAAAAGCTAAGTAGGCAGTAGTACTATGTCCCCGATTCGTGTGTTTGTCTGCTCTTTTCTTCTTCTTCTTCTTCCTTTCATTTCCTTTTCCTCTATCCCCCTTCTGTGATTTTGAAACTTATCTACAAAGTCGATACTGCTACTGAGCTGGGAAAGCGACCAATGCTCTTCTGCTCGTTGTTGTGGTATCACGCTGCTTCCCGATTCTTAAATTGCCTGCTCCTTTGTTAAAATTTTCCCTTTTGTGGTTCCTTTAACTTTAAAGCATCGAAAACGTGTTCCTACTGAATTCTTTTGTTGCAACGTCTGGGTAAGAATTGATTGCGTTTCTGCTCTGTTGGTTTGTGGTCCCTCTTTGTTAAATAAACATACATTTCCAATTGTTTGGAGGTACGTGCCTACGCCTACAGATTTAATAGTGAACGGAGGAGCAACTCTAAAGTGCAGTGAGTCCACTTGCCTTGCCACTCACGAGTCGCAAAAGGCCGTAGGAGCAATAAAAAGTTTCGACAAACAGGTGGCGTGCAGTAAATAAATACGGGGCGTGTACACGAACGCTCGAGATAGAAACATTTCTGGGCCCGTATTGAATAGTTGGTAGTTATGATTACACTTCCTGTTGCTGTATCTTACCGGTTCTCAAAACGTGGGGGAAGAAGTTGGATTTTCCAGCATCCATGACATTTTTCTAGCATTGATGGCATTTCTATGTAGCTTTAGCAGCTTTGGACAATGTTAAGGTTACAAGTTTTGATTGCAGATTCTCGTGAACCCATTCGCACAGAACCTTGTAAGCTGAGAGGATACCCATGCTTTATTTTAACTAGTATAGAGCTGCACATTGTTCCTTGACGGCGACTGTCCCACAAGGTTGTCCTCAGTTGTTATGAAAACATTTCCAAATGACGTCACCATAAATATTATTTTAGCTGTTTGATATCTATTTTTCACCAACTCATTTCCAGCTCAGTAATATCAGACATGATGACAGGAGAGGGGGCAGTAGGAGATGGTGCACTGCCCAAGGCCACCCTTTAGTTATGAAATCTTTGTCCTGATGTTCTGTAACAAGGAAAAGAGGAGACTGGTTTACGGGCAAAGGTCTATGTTTGGTTTGGGCTAGAACATCTGTTGTCATTTTGCTGAAGTCTTAATCTATCATTGATTGCCAAAATCAAGTTTTGACTTTCTTAGTCTACATATAACTTTTCTGTTAACTGAGCACCGTCAACTTTCATGCTTCTAAGCAGTGTCTCCTAAACCAGATTGGACATCCAATCAGCACGGCCGCCTGTGTGATTGTTCGATTGTTGAACTAAAAAACTATATTTTATGATAAAATTTATATCTTCATATAATGTAATTTATAATTTTATAAGTACGAATGTATTAATGAGTGATTTCAAAATATAAAAAATTCTACATGTAATAAACATATTCAAATTTGTGAAAAAACTTATATTATCAAATTTGTAATAATTATGTACAAACTATTACTTAAAAAATATTAATCACCTGGTGGGTTTGCAACCTCGGATCAACTACACAGATCACTTTCCCCAATCATTTCAGCATCGGTTAAATGTTGTGCATACCAATTTAAACTGTATTTATATAAGAAATTGGGTTCTACTGCCAGAATGGGGCCTAGTTGCTGGTTTTACCAGATGAATTGGCCAGTCTGGTCTGGCTTTAAAAAAACTGCTTCTAACTTGCTAGTGTTGATCCTTCACCACTGATCTTAGATATGGTTTTGTATTATACTTAAACTACTATCTTTGCTAAGTTTGGTTTTCCATCTCCTTCGTATGTTTTTGGTCAGTTTTTTTTTCCATGCTCAATTTTATCTTATTGGATTACTATGGCGCAAAGGTAGCTGATTTTAATATTCCATGCCGATACAATTAGTTCACGATGCTGGATTTCTTTTGTTTCTTCGCAGAAAATAGTAACTATTCAGTGGGATGTTCTCCATGTACATGAGCAACATATATGAAACTAAAGCTACTTGTTATCATAGAGATTTTCTTCCAATAGCATTTGCATCAACCTACATCTTTCTGTTCATATTCTAATCAACTTTGTTATATCTCTTAGATATCATCATTTCGTGAAAGTAAGACAGATGACAGAAGATTCTACATATTTTCTCCAAAAAAGACACTTCATTTGAAGACTGATTCAAGCCAAGACCGTGGGGCCTGGATTGAAGCTTTGATTTCAGCATCAAAAGAATTTTCCACAAGTAAACGATTATTTTTGATGCCAACCGATGTTCCATTTTCGATTGAAAAGCTTAAAGATCGCATGCGAGCCGAGGGACTAGATGAGGCATTCATTGAGGAATGCCAGAAGATCATTCATTCTGAGTTTTCAGAGTACCTCAGACACTTTAAGCTTCAATTTGAAGACCACTTAAATACTATTACATTCCATCAGCAACTGGAGGTACTTATAACTTAAACAATCTGTGACTAATTATTTAATCTTTAGATTGGCATTGTCCCTTGTTCTTCTAATTAACAAAGCAAGTTCCATGGTTTTGTTTAGATGCCTTTGCCGATATTTTTCTTCTTTACTAGAGTGCAGATGGTTTTCTTTTTGATTTCAAATAGTCATTCTAATGATGCTAACTAAGCTTTCTGATTTCAGGAAGTTGACGTAGAAGATATGACTAATGACAGTGAAGTGCAGTTAACCAATGCTGACTTTTCCAGCTACAGACATGAAAAATCCATTGGTACTTTCTAGTTAGTTCTATTTCAAACTGAACAATCACATGAGTCCAACAATTTTATTGCATTTCTCTTGTTCTTTATTTTGGTGTGCTAGAGGAAAGGTGTCATTATGAATGTTATCCTTCTAGTCGAAACTCTTGTAGAGAGATTGCCGAATTTCTCATTTCATGTTGGAGCAGGATGCACCTTAAACTTGGGTCTTTACTTCCCCATTTTTCCCTTGTATATATAGTATGTTAGAAACACATTAGCCGTGGTTTGGCTTGCTGGTAACTGTTAAGTCTTTGTTTTCCATGCACTAGTTTTACCTAATTTGAGCATTAAGATCTCACTAGAGTGTAAGTTCATTCAATCTATATTCAACAAAAAGCAACAATTTAATCTCCTCGATTATTATAGAAACCAAATTCAATATAATTATTCTGCAATTTGAAAAATTATAATGAATTGGGCATAACTGCCTAGTAGGGGAAGTATAAGTTTGTAGGAATGGTAATGGTCAACCTAGAGGGGGTGAATAGATGACACTAGATTTTTGCCATTCTCTTGCAAATATAAAATTCAATACAAATGGTAAATTGTAAGTGCACATATCTGATGACCAAGATGATAAAAGTGTAGCGGAAATAAGTAAAAATGAATATGTTGCCTCTACAAAGATGAATGATATGTTGCTAAATGACGAGCTATGGAGCACTCGGTATAATGCTCAATTAGAATTGTCACTAGTTAACACAATCATTGATCTAGACTTCTCTTTACATTAAGAAACTCTTAGGCAGAAGCTCTCAACCTAAGAACATCACTGATAATGTCATTTTCCATGACCTGCCAAAGTTGTCTTATGCAAGCACCCATCGTTGCCGGAGAACTTTTAGTCAATGATTACAATGTAAACTGATATATGCTTTTAAATGTCCTATAGAAGCAAAACACCTCTCAACAAGGATAACACACTCTCTAAAGATGTAATAAAGCATCTAAGGAGAGAAGAGAGTATCAAAAACTTGATAGAAGATGAAACCTTCATCCTTGTCCAATCTCGTGGATTGCTTGGACACTTAACCAACTCTAGCACAATTAAATGAGAATATGTTCGATGAGAGTTGTGCGCTTAAAAGTTCTCCAGAAGCTTATATATTCGAGGCTCCAACATTCATTTACATAACTTATCTAGACACTCTCATTCGGTTGGAATTGTGGTCCAACAAACTGAACCATTTAAATATGACATTGGACTAAAATGGGTATAGTTTAGTCAATTAAAATTGCCTTTTAGTTGTTTACCCAACCTTCTACTTCTAGTTGACTATAAACCTTTCCTGTCATTGGAAACCCATCTAGTTGACTAAAGCCTACATAGAATGTTGCCTAAAACTCATATCCAATCGATTATTAATCCTTGGCCGATCGGTTAGCCTACTCTAATTGTCTAAAACTCTTAATCCTTGACCATACTTGAGCTTGAGTTGGATTATGATTGTGTCCTTGGTCGTGTCAGCCTATGCACAACATGACAAGTGTCTAGCTAACTGAGCTTGAATAAGAAATTTGTGGGCTTGCTGGGTTCCTGCTTTGAAGACCTGGAATGATCAATTTTATTACAGAATGCAACTATATGCTTAAATTAGCTATGCAACTAGTTATGAAACATAACAACACTATTACTTGGCATCATATGAACACTGAAGAAATCAACAAGTTCATAATTATAAGTGAGAATTATTAATCTGCTCTAGTGAACCTCCCTTTTGAGTATTCTTTAGCTTTATTTTGTATTTTCATACTCAGATACAGGAAGTTATTTATGGTGCTCAGTTAGTACCATACTCCTTGTGTTTAGTCTATTGCTTTTAGATGATTTCCATTTTGTGAGTATTTGTCAGGTGGTAGAGTTGAGTGGTGAAAAGCATGGTTGGTGGCCAAGGGATTCATTCAGACCTGTGGATTATTTTGAGACTTTTTCAGTAGTAGTTCTGCTTTCATGTTCTCTTCTCTCTTGCTATTATCTAGTGATGAATGTTGCAAATTGATGTTAAAATTGTCTAATTAAGCATTGATTTGATTGACGAAGTCTGTCTGGAACAACTTCTAGAGTATGTTGCTTGGAGTGATGAAGCATGCTTGCTTAAGAAGGCAATTTATGGTCTGAAGAAAAGTTCTTGAATATTCTGAGATGACAATGAATGTTGGACTTCAGTTTGTAATAAAGATTATTCTATATTTTTGTTGCAACTGGCAAACTATTTCTGTGATACTCATTTTATTTCTATATGGAGGTGTTATTTTGCTGGAAAACTATCTTGCTCGTATATATTTCTTATCTCACAGTTGGCTGTTTTCATCAGAGTCAAGTACAACAGTATCTTCTGATGATATTGAAAAACAAGAGCTTGATGAGTTATCAGATGAGGATGAAGTTTTCTTCTTTGATGCAAATGAGTGTCTTGATGATCCTACAACAAATTATGTATGCAAAGTAACAGCCTCAGATGCATCTGGGAGGATATCTGAATCTGAAAATAATTCTGTTGCAACAGTGTTGGTGAGAAGGCGTGAGAAGTTGCCGGAGCCTGTTGAGATGGAGAAATGTGTTAGCCTATGGTCAATGATTAAAAATAATGTTGGAAAGGATCTCTCTAAAGTTTGCCTCCCTGTTTATTTTAATGAACCATTATCTTCACTTCAAAAGTGCTTTGAAGACTTGGAGTACTCTTACCTATTGGATCAAGCATATGATTATGGGAAAAAGGTAGTTCATTAACCAGCCACATTGTTTTAGTGCTATTATAATGTGCTCTTATATTTCTTATAGAATATATGGAATATGTGTAGCAAACAATATTTCTTTTGTAACTTTGGATATTTAAATTGTTTGTTTATGTTCCATAAAAAGATAACTGAAAAATAATGTTTCCAAATTATACTTATCAAAAAATTTCTGCATTTTGCAGTCAATATAGTGAACTTCATAAATGATTTGCTCTACAGGCGCTAGCCATTGTAGGCTTAGAAAACCAGGATTTGATTTTACAAGTCAAGAATTCAAGAAAGATGGTTATTCGACTGTGACTAATATGAATGCATTACATCATTATCTAGTTGTTTTTGCCCACAGTCTGAACTATTTAGGGTCAATTACATAAATCTTATTCTCCATTGAGTTCTTTGTGAGATTCTAGGATTATTTAAATCTTTTTTTTTTGTATAGGGACTAATAGTTTTTCGTCCTCTATCCTCACAGTTTCCATTTTAGTTGATTCAGTTATACTAACCATGGATTATATTAGTCATTTTTGAACATGTTTATAATACATTCTCTTATTTTACCATCTATTGGAGCTATTGGAACCTACACCTTTTTTCTATTAGCTTTTCTCTCAATCTAAATGTTTGGAAGCATTACAAGTAAACATATTAATCGCAATTTTAGCAAAGAACAAAATTTGCATAAAAGCAGCCTGAAATATTTCATCAATTATAAGTGATGTATCTTATATCAATCCACATGTTAGGAAGATCAAATATGATACTAGGTGGTATTATATATATAGTTAATGGCAAAGAGAGGTATCAACATTGATTTTGAAGGTGTGTTCTGTGGTTAAATATATGGATGCACTACTCCATAAGGAATTTAGGATAACAGAAAGATGTGTTTTTCTGGTACCGTTGACTACCAAACTCAGTTATTAGGGTATGACTACCCATCACATGAGGTTGCATAAAGTAGCAGATACCCATGTTATATATAATTCAAGTTTGTGGTTAAAGATTTGCATTTAGGGTACCCAAATAAATGTGATTAATTTTATAATAGATATATGATACTATTTAAATCCTTAGTTTCTCATTTTTATTGCATATACGGGCACCTTTTCCATTTAATTGGATGGGCACCTTTTCCTTTTTTTTTTTTTGGATGGGTAATTATATTCATAATATGTGATTATTATGAGGAGAATAATAGATACTCATTGTGGGTATGGGACTTGTATTGGTAGATCAATACAGTAGAGGGTATGAGATGGATGCATGTATTGAATTTTTTGATGGATACTTTAGTTAAACTTTAGTATTGATTACGCACTGATAGAAAACGACACTTGTTATTCTTATTTCCTGAACATTTCAGAACTGGCACTGATCTTCACCACCGATGCAAAAAATTTCTCATAATAGATGGATTTGTAATCTACAACTTTAGACAATAATTATTCTTAAACATAAATCCTTGATATTCTATAGGAAGTTAATATCTAGATGGCTTATAACTATAAACCTGATGTGATTTTATGCTAATGTTTTATTTAGGGGGACAGTCTCATGAGAATTCTGAATGTAGCTGCCTTTGCAGTCTCTGGATATTCTTCTTGTGATGGCCGTGTTTGCAAACCTTTCAATCCTCTGCTAGGAGAGACATATGAAGCTGAATTCCCTGAAAAAGGAGTACGCTTCATTTCTGAAAAGGTAGGTTTTTGAACCATCATGTTTTTCCATGTGTCCTAACTTGTAATTTATCTTTGTTAATGTATCCTTGTATGAAATAACTTCAGTTATCTAGAGAGGACATTGTGCTGATCAGATATACCATACATTTCATCCAAGTGGTACAATTCTATCTAGATTCATGAACTGATCCTCCCTTGTTAGTATATATGGTAACAATTACAAGGTAAAGCTGGTATAAATGAGTTTGAGAAAACCAGACAGATAGCCATAGTGTACATGACCCTCCAATCAAGGAAAATTTATGCTGAAAATAGCATTGGTTGTCATTAATAATAAGCAAAATAAGAAAAAGCAAATATACCATATATCTTCCAGCTTATTTGATATATACATTCTAGCTCTATCAACTTCAAGAAAATTGTTTATTGGATAGGCCAGTTCAACACTATTGTCTCAAACCATGGCATCTCATTAGTTGAAGCAGTAATCCATCTAAGACTACCTTCTGGATAATCATTCTTTCATCTGATCCTCTTCTTAGAGACCATTAGTAAAATCAGAAACACTAGTTAGCAAAATGCCTGAAAATTTTAAGCTTTTTCCTCAGAAATGAAATCATTCTTATTACAATGCTTGGACTTTATTCTGCTTTTATCCCTCATTACCTCTTCCTGTTAAATTGCTGTCTAATGGAAATAGATGTTAGATTGTGCCTATTTGGTAGACCAGCATAGTGCAATTTTTTGACAGCTGTAAATTGATCTTCAAAAGGGATCTTGTCCGATTTGGTTCCAGGCGTAGATTGGGTAGCATAGACTCATAGGCTACTATAATTACAAAGCAAATTAAATTCTAGTGTTTTTTGACCATCTGAAAACTTCAATATTTGCCAAGGTACTCAACTTTTTGATACATCAATTCCAGGCTTATACTGATGTACATATCTATTCTTTTTTTGCTTTCTGCATAAATGCATAGATTGTTTGTCTTGGGTATTCAAGCATCTCTTTTTTTGCCTTAAAATGATATCTTTAAATAAAGTATGCTTATTCTTCACAAAAAATTATCTGGAAATAACAGAAAACATGAAATTGTTCTCCAGTAAGAAACACAATTTTTGCTGATGCTCGCCATTAGTTCATCTTGTTGCTACTTCCATATCTTTTTCTAACTAGTGTTCCCGTGTAAGGTAAAATGTCTAAAAAGGAAGTTACAATCTCACTTACTAGGTTAGTCACCATCCTATGCTCATCGCTTGCCATTGTGAAGGCAGAGGTTGGAAATTCTGGGGGGACAGCAACCTGAAGAGTAAATTTTGGGGACAATCCATACAACTAGATCCTGCTGGTATATTAACCTTGGAATTTGACGACGGAGAAATTTTTCAATGGAGTAAGGTATGTACCATGTAAAATTAGTCATATGAATTGAATCTATATAGACAAGAATACATTACATATTTCTTTTGTCATGGAATCCAGACACAATCTGTGTATTTTGTGTTTAAACAAATTAAATACTTCGCCTTTCAAATTAGTAATATGGGTTACCTTTTAGGTGACAACAACTATCTACAACCTAATTGTTGGTAAGGTGTATTGCAATCATCATGGTACAATGAACATACGTGGAAACAAAGAATTTTCTTGTACTCTAAAGTTTAGAGAACAGGCACTTCTTGACCGCAACCCTCGACAGGTAAGGCATGAGATTTTTGTCCATGTAATTTACATTTAATGAGTTCGTATAGTGATCAGACCACATTCTCCCACAAAGGTGCAAGGCTATATCGAGGATACCAAGGGATCAAAAATTGCTTCATTACTAGGAAAGTGGGATGACAGTATGTACTACTCACTTGATAATGCTATCTGGAAGTCTAAGACATCTAATTTGTCAGAAAATGCAACCTTACTGTGGAAAAGAAACAAGCTGCCCGATGATCCCACTCGATACAACTTGACGGCATTTGCAATTACATTGAATGAGCTGACACCAGGATTGAAGGTTTCCTGATTACTTCTACAATTTTGCTTTCCACATCTTTTCTTTTCTTTGTCCGCTAAACTGAATTATTTTATCATGGAATAAGGAAAAGCTTCCGCCTACTGATTCAAGACTCCGGCCAGATCAGCGGTATCTTGAAAATGGAGAGTATGAAAAAGCAAATGCAGAAAAGCTGCGACTAGAGCAAAGACAGCGACAGGTTATCCTATAACTTGATGGTTTGTGTATGATGAAGTGATGATGATTATTACTTTCTGCTGCTTCATTGCTATAGTCAAAGACACAATGTTTTACAAGGGATCCCCCCTCCCTCGGTTGCACACACGAAAAAAAACTCTTGGGATATAAATGATTGTGTGGCAGAATGCTCTTTTGATTAGGACGTTCTTGTTCAAGTCAGACATTTATTCCTTAAGAGCATACTTGTATCATATTTATATTTTTGTTGTTTATCATTCTCCTGAAATTTGCTTGTATCATATTTGATTAGATGTTTTTGCGGTATGTATGATTTGTTTTTTCCCCTTAATTATTACAGTCAAAGAAATTGCAAGAAAGTGGGTGGAAACCTAGATGGTTCCTGAGAGACTGTGAGAATGGAACATTTCATTACATAGGCGGATATTGGGAAGCCAGGGAGCAAAAGGAATGGGATGATTGTACTGATATATTTGGCGAGTTCTCGACTGCTACAAATCCTTAATCCTGCAGCTACTAGATACTCAGCAATCAAGTTGTTTCCCGGTGTTTGATCAACTATGGTAAACCTTAATTCTGTGCTGATTTCTGATGGTCTTTCTACTTTTGTCACATGTAACTGCTAATTCTTTTGTTGTTTGATTATGTTGTTCATTTTAGAATGAGAAGACATTCTTTGTCATATGATTATATGATATGGTAACCTTCTCTTCTTTTATTAGTATCATGCAGTGATTACTACTCAGGATAATGCTAAAATGACATGAAATCTGAGTCTTGATAAAAAGAAGGTATGGATTCATCTTCCAACATCAATCCTTCTTTCACAATTTGGTAATTTACATGGTTGAGTTTGGGCTGTATCAACAACATACTTATATGCCAATAACATTCTAGGTTGCATTGTTGCGTTCATGTTGCATTTATGTTACATTTCATTCCATATCCATGTAAGATCTCTGTTCCTTCTTGCACAAATGGACTTAAGTTAATTACTAATGTGGTTTCCTTGCATTTAAGGCTAATGGCTAATTTAGCTTGGATGGTGGTCATTATTTCTAATGCTTTTCACTTAACCAAGTGTCTGGTTAACCTCAAGTATGCACACTGTATTCGGCTACTTTGGCTTACCTTTGTTTTCAATTTTTTTCATATACCAAGTGCTTGATTGATCATTTTGCGAGGGCATATACACAAATGGCTAACTCCATGACTCGTTCTGTCTATTTATTGAACAGTGGTGTCCTATGTACACAAATAAGTTTCACATAAGGGTCATTTCAGAATTGCCCAAGTAGGTAAATTAGTATGCTTAAACATTAATCTAGTTTCAATATGAGGGGTCAAGAAAAAGAGCTCTATCTCCTTGCTAAGGGATGATATTTCTTGTCCTAATTTCTCACTTTCCCTCTAAACTTTGTAGGTGTTTGTACAATCACTTCCTTCAAATCAACTAACTCTATATTTACGGCATTTTATAAGAATGCCAAACTCAAATCATATGATATTCTAATATGTTTACCATTAGCTTATCACTTAGGGATGTTTCATGATCAACATCAATGGTAACTATGCAACAAGATAAACTTGTTTATTATGAGAATGAAGAATAAAAGAACTACAACTACAAATGAATGCTAAGGATGATCATGATGCTACCTCTTACACACAGCTCCGTATAGATCATGCTCTGATACCATTTGAAAGATCTCGATGGAATCCATATATATCTCCACAACGATATGATATGTTCATTTTGAGTTCAAATTCTCATGGTTTTATTTTTAAGTTATACTTAAAAGGTCTCTTACCAATGAGATATCTTTCATTTTATAATCTCAGGATCTTTTTCATGTATTTTTAATGTGGAACTTTGATTGTATCTCAACAATACTACCTAATGAAAGATAATTATACTTATGACGGCCAAATATATATATAAGCACTAAATTAAATTTGGAAAATAATATCTTAGTGCACTATCTAATACATACTCAATATGGTTATTAGAACAGTCACTATTATATAAACTTAGCTTGTTCATGGATAGCATTAAGTAAATCTTCAACCAAAACACCTACTTAATCAATAACTCACACCCCAAAACCATGTTCTGTTGCTCCTTTCGCAACCCAACAAACTCCAACATTTAGTTGAATAGAATATATTTGTAATATAATATATATTAAAAATCATATACCTTGACTTAATTAATGGACGCCACCTCTGCATTAATCATGTTCCCCCCTAATCAAATTAAAATACTAGGCATTCACATGCTAATGTATCAATCCATCATTTTTTATAGTTTGTATTATAAAAAAAAACAATCTTCTTCATCATCATCATCATCAAGAATGTGCAATGAATAGAGAAGCTTTTGGCGATTAGTTAACTCTATGGGATATGTATTTAGCACTAATTCATGTGATTTGGTCGGCTATTTAGGAATCAAGTGTGTCTAGAGAGTACATTAATAGGGCAATCAAAGAGTTGTTACTGGTGTTGGTGTTATATATTTCAAATTGTGATGGGGATAATAATTAATAAAGGATGTTGAGATGTTGTATATAAACATGAATGCAATTGGATGAATAATATGGTAGAAGTTAAAGAGGATGTAGATGAATTAGTTGATTAAAGAAAACATAGCATGTGAGTCTTCTTGGTTCGTTAATTAATTAAGATTTCTAGGTTACGCAACAACTAGACAAGTTAACGATGGTTGAATTGTTTATGTTACTCAAAGCTACACAACTTTTGGACGAAGAGACAGAAAAGATTGGGGAGAGCAAGAACTCAATGTGTTCTATTTGTGGATGATATTGTTAGAATCAATAATTTAGGATTGAAGCACATGATAATATCTATCATGAGAAATATATTTTCAGAGTAAATTAAACAAAGACATGGAGTTGAACTAAATAAAAAAAACTTGTTTGAATAAAAAGCACTTATTTGAACTAAATTATAAAAACATCTAATTGAAATACATGAATACACTTGTTGAATATTGGAATTGATCATTTTATTCACTATATCAAATTTCATGAGATTAGAATAATTGTCATGTAGTTAATATTATCCTTCATTACTAGTAGTCTTGGCACTTTTATATCAAAATAATAGAAAAAAATATATCAAAGTCAACATTATCAATGAGACATCACTTGCAATTTGAGTATGATTAAGGATGGGAGTGGGTGCTATTTAACTATTGATAGATGGGGCCCAGCGACGATCCGGACCAAACTCGCCACGGATGGAATTGGGCCCGAGTCCGAACCATGCCCGACCCGGTCCTCCACACCTCTAATCAGATCCGTCTGATCACGATGTTCCATCAACATCAGCCGTCGCCTCCTCGCTGTGGCCCTTTCTGCTTCTCCGAACGGCGTTGGTCGCGGTGCTCGCTAACCGGGCCCACACATCGGACGGCCTCTTTCTCCGCGCCCAAGCGGCGCGCTTTCCGTTGACGGACAGCGTAGCTCGAGTCACTACTCCTGCAACTTGGTCTAGGTCCAATCAGAAATCGGCAAGTGTGCTTTCCAAGGCTGCTCGCTGTATGGAACGCGCAGCGGATCCGTCGCCACCAGGAGGGGAGGGGGCCTACTCCTACTCGAATGGACAGCAATCGGCCTCAGATCACGACCGCGCAGGACCACTAGGCCGAAATGACATCCATGCCCCTGCCCGTTCCGGCGGAAATATAGCCGGCTACCCTACCTTATTACCGTACCGCTACTAATCAAATACACCCCCATAACAAAACAATGGGTCCCACCGCTTTCGTAGACGATAGGCGAACTATCCCCGCGGGCAGCGTGCGAAACGACGGGGCGGGCAGGGCCTTTCGAGGGTCTTTTGGTCATGGTATTTTATTTTTTGGGTTCCCATCTTTACTAATTACGGCTCAATTTCGATATATTATTATTATTATTATTATTATTATTATTATTATTATTATTATATAAAATGTGTAAAAAAGCGCAGCAGTTGCAGAACATGGCAGAAGCTAATTTGTAGATTCATAGATATTTATTATTGTAGCCAAAAAAAGGTATTTAATAGTCACTAGTGTAGAAAAGTAAAAGGAGAGGAGTATTAGCAATTATAATAATTGTAATAATTTATAAGAAAAATAGAGAGGGGCGGCACTTTATTACTTTTTTATGTTGCACGCATCCATGGGCGAAGAGGGAAACAAAGCAAGAAGAGAGCAGGAGAAAGAAATGGATGAAGAGAGAGGGAAGAGATGGATCAATGGATGAGGATGAAGGAAGAGAACAAGGAGAGAGTTCCCTTGGCACCATGAAATGGAGAGAGTAGATTTTGTTCAAGTGTGGAAAATCTTCTGTTTCAGCTGTCTGATTAGTTTCTTTTCCGCTGAGTCGAGACGGAGGGAGAAGAGGTAGATCTGGTTTCTTGTATGAAGTGGTCTTAGATGAGGGGGTTTCCCTTTCATGGCCAGGGGAAAGGGGGCTCAGAAGCAGTGCAGAGAGAATTAGTGGGAAATAAGGCATTTTTCTGGGTGAATAAGAGGCCCAAGTTTGGGATCCATCGAGGGTGCGGAGCCAAGATCGGTGCTTGATCATAGAAGCCCCAGCCCTCCTGCCTCCACAGCCACACTGTCTTCTTCCCTGGGCGGCTCCGGCTCATCTGACACCGCCGGAGTGGCGGCGGTCTCCGACAGTCCCGCTAACAAATCGGTCCTCTCCGACACCGCCGCCGAAGTGGGCGGCGGTGCGAGCTGGAAGGAAGAATGGGCGGCCGAGCTGCAGCCCATACCTGCCGGCCTCGACGCGGCCTTCGATGTCGGCGGTGCAAAATGCGGCCTTGGAGTCGACGACTGGGAGACGATGCTGTCCGAGAATTCTGCAGTCTCCCCCGCCCGTGAGCAGACGTTTCTCGGGTGGATCATGGGCGACGTTGATGACCCTGCCTCAGCCCGTTTTAGGCAGCAGCAGTTCCTCCCTCTGGGTCCGCCGGATTTCGATGGAAACAATGGTGGCTTGGGTTTGGGGATTCTTGACCCGGGCAATGGTAGGATTGAAGACAAGGCGCCAATCTCACTCTCCGCGGGCACTTCTGTAGTCCCCAACATCTGTTGGTGGTGGCTTGCCGTTCATGAGCAGTAATAGCTGTGTATCGCCGCCCTCTGCCGGCTCTGTCATCAAGGGAACCACCATGATTCACCAACCCGGTAGTCATCTAATATCGCAGTCTCTGCCTCCTCCAGGAAACTTCACGCCGTCGCTCTCTTTGCCACCGGGCATTTACCTCCCCGACACCGTGGATGAGAAACTGCAGTTATTTGGCACAGGCCTTCTCATAAACCAGCCACCAGCCAACCCGAATCCGCCCTTCTTTCTCAGCGTAGGGCAGGCAGAGCATCCGCTGCCGCAACTCATCCTCCCTACGCAACCGAAGCGCCTACCGATGGAGGACGAATATATCACGAGACTCCCTTTTCTTGAATCTGGTGGCAGCTCGGAACTCTTTCCTCGGCGGCCATCATACCAGCAACCACTGCAAAATCCGGGATTTCCACTGCCTCAGCTCCAGCCAAGGTCAGTGAAGTCCAAGTTGTCAGTTTTCTGCGATGATGTGACCACGCCTGCAGCCGCAGCAGCAGCAGCAGCTGCAACAGGCATTGGTTGACATGCTTATCGAAGCTGCTAAGATGGTCGAAGCTAAGAACTTCGTTGGCGCACACGGGATATTGGCGCGGCTCAATCACCAGCTCCCCTCCCCATTGGGGAAGCCCCTTATCCGCTCTGCCTTTTACTTCAAGGAGGCACTGCAACGTATACTGTGTAACGGGCCTAGTCCTGTTGTCTCCTCCAATTCACCCTCCCATCATCATCAGAGCCTATTCTCCTTGTCGACGCAATTTGACGTTGTGCACAAGCTCTGTGCATACAAGACATTCTCTGAAGTCTCTCCAATCATCCAATTCTCCAACTTCACCTGCATTCAAGCCCTTCTTGAAGAGCTCAGTAGCTCTGACCGAATCCATATTGTGGACTTCGACATTGGAGTTGGTGGACAATGGTCTTCTTTCATGCAGGAGCTAGCACAGCGACGCTGTTCTTCTTCAAACCCAGTGTTAATGCTAAAAATGTCAGTGCTTGTGTCTGATTACTCCCAGAACAACCTGGAGCTTCAGCTCGTCCGTGATAGCCTCTCTCATTTTGCAAATGACCTTAACATTCCGTTTGAATTTTACTTCCATAGCCTTGAATCATTTGATGCCTTGGAGCTACATGCCATTGAAGGCGAAACTATTGCTGTAAACCTTCCTATAGGAAGCTATGGGAAACTTTCCTTCCCGTCTATTCTCTACCTTGTCAAGCAGCTCTCCCCTAAGATTGTCATCTCAGTTGACCAAGGTTGTGATCGGAGTGAGTTGCCATTCTTGCAGCATTTTCTCCATGCTTTTCAGTCCTCTATGGTTCTTATGGATTCCATTGATGCATCTGGAACTAACCAAGATATGACAACCAAGATGGAGAAGTTCCTGCTACAGCCAAGGATAGAGAGTTCTGTTCTTGGACGATACCATACTTCTGACAAGATACTTCCTTGGAGGACACTCTTTACCACCTCAGGTTTTATCCCTATTCAACTCAGCAATTTCTTGGAGACACAGGCTGACTGCCTTTTAAAGAGAGTGCAGGTAAGAGGGTTTCATGTGGAGAAGCGTCAGGCTACACTTTACCTCTACTGGCAGCGCAGGGAGCTCATCTCAGTGTCAGCTTGGAGGTGCTGAAGATGAACTACCTGGTTACTGGCATGCTATCCTTGTGTTTGATTCTTGAATATCTGTAGCAAAAGTTGGCAATTTAGGTAATTCCATCTCAGTTTTAGATATTGTCATAACTTAATCCTCTATAATGGTAACCGCTTTTATTATCTTAGTATTGTCTCGCTGGTCATATCAGCTTATTTATGTCCATTAAATCTTGGTGGTTTTGCTTCAAGCTAAATGATATTGACAACTTGGACACTGCTGGAGTTTATGTTTTTATATCAACAGTGTGAATGGATATTTTTATGATTTTGGCCTGACTGTTATAGTCATTATTTTTCTTGTGTTAATATGATTACATTTGTACCAGCTTCTAGGTCATATACTGTAGGCCTTTATTTACTACATAAGATCCTTTAGATTGAGTTTGTTGTGTGTTTGGAAGGTAGCTCATGATCATAATTATCTGCTCATGAATATATAAGAAAGTCAGTCTTAGGGAATGTTAACATCCCTTACCAGACTACTATGGTGGTGCAAGAGATCATCTATATGTTAATAGGGAGGAAGATACCATCTAATTAAGCAAACCTACATGCAAAACAATCAAACTAGTAGAGCTATCATGATTCAGACCAGTTCATGATTTGACAAATTACTTGTTAAGTCCTGTTATCTTACTTCCTTTTAGTTTGCAGTTTGTGTTGAAGAAATACAAGATATTTATAAAGTTAGGTTAGCATTATTAATGGTTACTGCAAAGTATGAAAAATATAACTTGTTTTAATGTATGATTATTTTTCCATTAACCTGAACTTTTGTTGCCAATTTGTTGGTGGAACTTCAAAGCAAGGTTAGTCAGAAAATATGGCAGGAGTTTATCTGGCAGGAATTTAATTGCTCTAGTTATAAAGGTCACACTGCTTCAAAAACAACTGCACAAACATTTTAGTGGGATATAGTATCAAACAACCTAGCTTGATCAACATTTGAAGGGCTGACTTGTTTCATGATTGGGTTATAAATTCTTAGGAAACCAATATCAATACTACATTTGAGGTCTTGGCGGCTTACCTTAAAATATTCAGCCTGGTCATCGAGCTAGGTCTTCTTGGATGGATATGTAGAAGCAGAATTTATGAGCATCTAGAATGTGAATTCACTTGGAAGTGTTGGTTATTTTCCCTGTCTTGACGCTGGCTGACATCATAAATATGTTGTGTTAGATGACATGATGTTTGGCTCCCTGCGCTTCATAAAATAGGGGATCAAGTTGAGTAGAGTAATCAGCAGCAGTCTTAAGTCCCATCACTTGTTACATGTTTGTTTAATTCTAGATAGGACCGAATGAATGTGTTAGGGGGGGGGGGGGGGGGGGGGGGGGGGGGGGGGGGGGGGTTGAATAGTGCTCATCACTTTTTCTCGTGTTCGTTCTTGTCTACAGAGTTATATGCAGTGGAATAATGAAAGAAACAAAACAAGACAGGAATAAAGAAATAAACTCTGTTGATTTTTATTTGATTTACAACCTCCCAGGGTTGCTACATCCAAGATTATGCAAGAAATGTCATCACTAATGCTTTTCTCCTTTCCGAATATCTTTCAGAGATGGAGAAACCTCTTACAAATTCACATAAGCACAAACACATATATAAAAGATAGATAACTAAAATTGCATAATGAAAGTACACAACCAAAATGTTGATCGGTCTATAAGCCTTGATTGCTATGCACTCCTCTTGGTGCTTCGCCAATCACAGAGCTTTGAAAACACTTTTCGAGCACAGAGTGGAGAGATTTGAGAGTAGATTGTTGTTTTGAGCCTTGAGCCTTCGTCTCCTTTTATATAGTTGGATCTAACTTTTTGGTCGACCTAGAAATCTTAGAGTTGGATCTGACTTTTCTAGTCGATCGAACATTGGTCAAGCTTGATCCAAAGATCGAGCCTTGCGCGATTTGGAGGTCGATCCTTGCAATTTTGTCTTATCAGGTTTTTTTAGTCAACTAGAATGGATGATCGGTCGACCGAAACCTTCGGTCACTCGAACGAAGACCCGAACCTGACTTAGGCTCATCCGGTCTACCGGACTGATTGAGGTCCGGTTCGGGTCGGGTTAAGTCCAGTTTACTCCGGACTCGGTCCGACTATGTTTGCTTGCATCCGGTTCGTCTGTCCTGCCTTGCTATGGTTTTTGTTTAGCTCCAGCTTCTTGCAAAACACAAGACAGCCATGTAAATAAGCCTAATCCTTTAGTTTACTTGACCTACTAGGCTTACTTGGTTCTTGCTTGGAGTTTACTCCTCCAAGACTTTTTGTACTACCTACGGTTCACTTCTCTAGAGTTTTCTTTTACTCAGAATTCACTCCTATGAGCCTTCTCACTAATTAATGTTCACTCCCTTAGGATTTTGCCCTTTGTCAAGCATTCAATCATCCTTGATTTGCTTAGGTTTTACCTTTGTCAGATATTCGGCCAACCTTGATTTGTTTGGACTTTACCCTTGTTAAGTATCTGGTCATCCTTGACTTACTTGGATTTTTTCTTTATCAGTCATTTGGTCAACCTTGATATATCTGGATTTTCTCTTTGCTAGTCATCCGGTCAACCTTGACCTGACTAGACTTTCTCTTTACCTGAGTCAATCCTGACCTATCAGGACTTCTCACTCAACTGTCAAACATCTGGTCAATTAGGTCAACATTGACCTATTTGGATTTCTCACTCACTTCCAAGTATCTAGTCAATCTTAACTTGCTTGTATTTTCTCACCAATTTAGTCAACTGTGGCTAACTCATGTTGCTTGTCAAACATCAAAACTTTAGAGGTTGATTGCACCAACAAAACCAAATACTTATTGTCTAAGTAGATTTCTTTTCTTGAATCTGGTATCTAATGGCTACAAAATGGGATTCTCATAAGATGCATCAACTTATATATGTCTGCTTCACTCTTCACAATCTGTAACAGATCCAAAGCCAAGGTACTGGATTCTAATAAAACTAATTGTATGCTCAATATTAGTTTTGAGTTTGTAAAATAATGAGGTTAGGATAATTGGATTACCTATTGCCTTGGACAAATGCCCAATAAATATAAGAATGATATTCAAGAAATATAGAAATTCCTAGGTGTTACTACATTAGGATAGAAAGATCAATTAGGAATAGAAATCCATACTCTAAATTACTAGGGATAGTTCCGACAATTGTTAATACCCCTCAAATTGAATATGCTGGATGTAACTTCAGTTTGCTTCAATCAGCGCAGTTGATATCCTTCAATTGGAGGAAGCAACATTTTAATAGGCAGAGCAGCCATCTAGAACTTACTAAGAGAAGAAAAGTACTAAACAGAAGTTAGCTTGGAAATTCTTGTTGGAGATTAAAATCCATCTAAGAAAAGTATTAAGAAGAAGTTAGCTTGGAAATTGTTGTTAGAAGTTAGCTTGGAAATTCTTGTTGGAGTTTGTAATCCATCTAGTGCCTATTAAGAGAAGAAAAGTATTAAGCAGAAGTTAGCTTGGAAATTCTGGTTGGAGATTATAATTGACTTCATTCTCTGACTGGACGAGGAGCAACCAGTTGATAAACATTTAAGGTTCACAGCAACAAGATCAAAGATTCAAAGGAGATAGTATAGCCTTGAATCTTGCAATAGGTCCACTTTTTTTTTCTAAGTTGGCACAGTACTGTGGGTTATAAGTCCATGGACAAGATTTTGGTGGTGATGGTGATCCTACAAAATTTTGACAGTCTGGAATCACAAATATGGCGCTGGGGAGCAGAACAATTGGGGAGATATCAAATGTTGGGACGATTGGCGAGGATTAAATGTAGCAACTAGCAAGAGATTATATACTTGCAAGGGACATGGAAACACAACTCCAAGTGATGTGGTAGGCCACTATAATCTCCCACTATGTGCCAAGGGTGCCGGCAACAGTGGAGGAGGTAGGAAGCAGGCTGTTATTGATGCAGAAGACTAGGCTGTAATCAAAGACCTGGCCTTGATAGAAGGATGCAAAGCCTAGATTGTTGGTGGGATATGGACAAACAAATACCACTATTATTTGGAATGATCAAACCTCAGCCAAGTAATTTGAGTGGAATTAACCAAATCTTGATTAATTAGAAAGATGTAATGCTGGATTATCCATTGCCAAAAGTTGAACTATGCTAATTGTGTCCTAACTTGACCTTAACCATGCTCTCATGATTCAATTGTACCATAATTTAGACTTGGCTTTAATCCTCAAGTTTTGTCATTGAGGTTAATTAAATCTTTTAGCCTAATTAGTAATGTTAATTAGATTGCGGATTAGTTTCTTTTTGTTTGGTTTGACTTAGATTATTAGTTTTGCTCTACCTAGAGATAGATTATGATCTTGGTGTTGAATCTTGATCTTCTTCCATGATTTAGCTTAAGAAGATCCTATATATCTGAACCAAGATGAAATTTCATCTTGTGGCCTTATCCACTTACTTCGCATGCCCAATTGATATACTACACTAGATTGTTGAACTTGATATGAGTTAGCTGTAAAAATTCCATTCTTAACCTAATTCCTTGTCTTGTTCATTGATTTTGTTATTGGATTTGGAGTAGTTTACTTGATTATTTTATAGATTATTATTTAAAGTTACACCTTGACCTTCACTCAGACCTACAACATAATGTATTTTGCCTATTTAATTAAGAATGCTATCAGAACCTTATGGTAAGCTGATATTATGATTAGTTTTAATGTGAGCTCTTGTCATTCATGGTCCATGGTTATATTCATTCATCTTAATTCTTTTCCAGATTCTTTTGCTAATAATAAAGTTATGTTTATATGTTTGATTTTATAAATACTTGTCAGATTTATCTTTTGGGAAAACAAGTTTCAGTTTAATAGCTTTTCATTGGACCCTCTTGGGATTTCTTGTTTGGGACCTTTCTTTCTTTGAGTTGTGCTGTGCTACTGGTATATATATATATATTTATCAATGGAGTATGGATGTCTGATTAACTAAGTAGGTGTCTTATCGTTACACCGTAACAGTAAATTTAATAATAGTTATAAACTCACAGTGATCTCGTAGGTTGTGGAGGTTGCAATGGTATGCGCTTTTTGATTTAAGAAGGTCATGGTCACCGATCATTTTTTTTAAGGATAAACTCACAGTGATCTCGTAGGTTGTGGCCTACGGTGGGGAGGTTGCAATGGTTGCAAGAAATAGTGAATAGGGAACAAGGGAATGGAATTTAAACAATTTGATTTGATTATTTTATTTTAAAATTTTAATTATTTTTTTAAAAAAATTAATTAATTTGATTTGATTTTAATTTTAAAATTTTTTATTTGATTAAATTAAATAAATTAAAATAAAAAAATAATTAAAAGTAAGTAAATTTATAAAATTTAATTAATTGATAAATTTTTTATAATATTTAAAATTTTTAATTATTTTAGTTAATTTGGTGGAAAAATAAATTAATCAGTTTGATTTATTTAATTTTTTATTTAAAAATTTGATCAATTTAGTTAATTAAACAATTTTAATTTAATTTGATTTTAATTAATTCGATTTAATAGAAAATCTGCAGTGGCTGTAGTTCTCGCGCGGGATTCTTTGCCTCTTCTCTTTAGTAGTTTCTTTTTTTTCTTTACTTTCTTCTCTTCTTTTATTCCAAGGATATATATATTTTTGATAGTGAATGTCTTTTGCTGTTTCATGTTTTTAATGTAAAAGGTGAAATTCACTATTCCTATGATTTCACCACATCAATTTTATGATTATTTAAAAAGATAAATTAAAAAATTATATCTGATACGATAAAAAAGATATCAAAATTCGAAGTCAGATAAATGGCGGCATTAGAGTTATTTTTCAAACATAGAAAGACTGCCCTTTAATAATAAAATAAAAAGTATATTAAACATCTTATATTAAAAAAACATTCAAAAGTAGAATTGTAAATAAGTCAACCTTTGTCTTGTTAAGCTTTTTCAACGAGTCAAATTTAAAAAGATTGCTCAAAATTAATTAAGTTATTTTTAAAAGATGTTATTAAATTTTACATTTAAATTTATTTGATTCATTAAAAAAATTATATTTTTAAATTTATTTAACTGATTAGTGTCTTGAATATTATATATATATATATATAGATTTGATCTCCTGCGCTCCGTTATCCTGCGCTCCCCGTGCGCGACGCAATCCAGACCGTCCGTTTATCCGATCGACGCACAGTGTTTCTCCTCGGACGTTTGCTCCTTCACCGCAGCTGTTCACCGGCGTCCGGCCATCTCCGGCCACCGGACCGGCGCCGATGGATGCGCAACTCACCGGCGCCGGGTCCGGTGGTCGGATTCCGGCCAAATTCGGCCGGAATCCGGCCGAATTTCGGCCGGAATCGGCCAACAGCTACTGTTGGCCGATTCCGGCCGAAATCGGCCGGATTCCGGCCGAATCACGGCCGGAGACCGGCCGCGGTCGACGCGCCGGCGCCGGGCGCGTCGACCGCGGCCGGTCTCCGGCCGTGATTCGGCCGGAATCCGGCCGATTTCCGCCGGAATCGGCCAAAAGTCGGTCTGTCGCGTTTCTGGCTGGATTCCGGCCGGATTCCGGCCACAATCCGGCCAGAATCCGGCCCCGACCGGAGCGCCGGCGAGCTGGCTTTCCAACGTGTCCGGTCCGGCGGGCGTCGGTGACCGGACGGCGGCGCGACGGCGGTGGAAGCGGCGATGGGTCGAGGCGGTGCGCAGGTGTCGCGCAGTGGGCGGTGCGCAGGAGATCAGTTCTATATATATATATATATATATATATATATATATATTAATACTTTAGGAAAGCACCGGGACCAATTGAGGAAGGTTTAATTCATTTAAAGTGATATTCGATAACTCTCTTTTAATAAGAATAATAATAATAATAATTTATCTTTGGTATCATTTATTTTTACGTATCCACTGATGCAGATGGATGAACAGAGAGCCAAAGCAAGCAGTCCTAAAACTACGAGGAGAGCGGTGCAGGAAGCCAGAGAGAGAGAGAGAGAGAGAGAGAGGGGAGCACGGAATTGGAGACAGGGACGTGGGAAAGGCTCCTCTGCCACTCCCACTGCCCCATCTCCCACAGCCTATCCACTTGTGATATCATAGAAGATATATGAAATAGATCATCTCAAAGCGAAGTATAAGAGAGGAGAGAGGAGAGAAGAGAGAGGAGAGGGGAGGCAGACGGAAGAAATTGGTGGAGAATGGAGAAAGAATGAGCAGGAAAAAGAAGTGAGCATGGCTCGTGAAATGAAGAGGGTAGCTAGCTAGTTTCTCAGATTATTTTCTTCTCTGTAGAATCGAGCTGCGAGGATTTATTGATCTGAAGTGTTGTATGAAGTGGTATAGATGAGGAGTTTGCCTTTCCATGGCCAGGGGAAACGGGGCTCAGAAGCTGGGGAGAGAGTGTTAGAGGGGAAGCAAGCTTTTTGGCGGGTGGATAAGAGAGTGGTGGAACCAAGATCGGTGCTTGATCACAGGAGCCCCAGCCCTCCCACCTCCACAGCCACACTGTCTTCTTCCCTGGGCGGCTCCGGCTCAACTGACACCGCCGGAGTGGCGGCGGTCTCTGGCGACCCCACCGACAAATGGGGCCTCTCTGACTCCGCCGCAGAGGAGCGCGGCGGTGCGGGCTGGAAGGAGGAATGGGCGGCCGAGCTGCAGGCCGTACCGTCTGGCCTCGAGGCGGGCGGTGCAAAATGTGGCCTTGGAGTCGACGACTGGGAGACGATGCTATCCCAGGATTCCCTCGTCTCCCCCGTTCGCGAGCAGAGTTTTCTTGGTTGTATCGTGGGCGACGGCGACGACGACCCTGCCTCAGCCCGTTTTAAGCAGCATCTCCTCACTCATGGTCTGCCGGATTTCGACGTAGATGATTGCGGCTTCGGATTGGGGATTCTCGACTCAGGCAACGGAAGTATTGAAGACGTTGGTGGTGGCTTTCCGTTCACGGGTAGTAACAGCTGGGTATCGCCGCCCTCTAACTGCATCGGCATCAAGGGCACCACCGTTGATATCATCCCCCAAAACGATAGTCAGCTAATCTCGCCGCCTCTTCCACCGGCGGGCAACTTCTCCTCGCCGTTCTCTTTTCCACCGGGCATTTACTTACCGGAGCCCTTGGAGGACAAGCTGCAGCTATTTTCCTCAAGCTTTCTCTTAAACCAGCAACCAGCCACTCCGAATCCGTCCTTCTTTCTCAGAGTAGGGCAGGCAGAGCAGCAGCAGCTACCTCCCCTCCTCGTCCCTACCCAACCGAAGTGCCACCTCCCTATAGGGGACGAATATATGACGAAGCTCCCTTTTCTTGCATCTGGTGGTAGCTCGGGCCTCTTCCATCGGCGGCAACCGTACGAGAAGCAACAGCAGCATCCGGGATTTTCTCCGCAGCAGCTCCAGCAAAGACCAGTGACACCCAAATTGCCAATTTTCGGCGATGATGCGACAACACCTGCAGCGGCGCAGCAGAAGCAGCTACAACAGGCACTGGTCGACCTGCTTACGGAAGCTGCAAAGATGGTCGAGGCTAGGAATTTCGCTATTGCGCACGGGATATTGGCGCGGCTCAATCACCAGCTCCCCTCGCCAGTGGGGAAGTCCCTTATCCGCTCTGCCTTCTACTTCAAGGAGGCACTGCAACATATACTCTGTAACAGCCCTAGTCCTGATCTTTCTTGCAATTTGTCCTCTCACCATCAGAAGAGCCCATTGTCTTCTTACCTGTCGGCGCAATTTGACATTGTGCACAAGCTCAGTGCCTATAAGACATTCTCTGAGGTCTCTCCCATCGTCAAATTCTCCAACTTCACCTGCGTTCAAGCCCTCCTGGAAGAGCTCAGTAGCTCTGACCGCATCCACATTGTGGACTTCGACATTGGAGTTGGCGGACAATGGTCTTCATTCATGCAGGAGTTAGCACAGCGATGCCTCTCTTCTGCAAATCCACTGCGAATGCTGAAAATAACAGTGCTTGTGCCTAATTACTCCCAGGACAACCTTGAACTCCACCTAGTTCGTGACAATCTCACCCATTTTGCGAGTGATCTTAATATACCCTTTGAATTCTACTTCCAAAGCCTGGAATCATTTGATGCCTTGGGGCTCCATGTTGCTGGAGGCGAAACTATTGCTGTAAACCTCCCTGTGGGCTTTGGAAGCCTTCCCTTAACGTCCATCCTTTGCCTTGTCAAGAAGCTTTCTCCGAAGATTGTTGTCTCAGTTGACCAAGGTTGCAATCGGAATGACTTGCCATTCTGGCAGCATTTCCTCCATACTTTTCAATCCACCATAGCGCTCATGGATTCCATTGATGCATCTGGGACTAACCAAGATATGACAGCCAAGATGGAGAAGTTCCTGCTTCAGCCAAGGATAGAAAGTTCTGTTCTTCGGCGATACCTTGCTCCTGACAAGATACTTCCCTGGAGAACAATCTTTACCACCTCAGGTTTTATCCCTATTCAACTCAGCAATTTCATGGAGACGCAAGCTGACTGCCTTTTGAAGAGAGTGCAGGTGAGAGGGTTTCATGTGGAGAAGCGTCAGGCTACACTTTACCTCTACTGGCAGCGCAAGGAACTCGTCTCAGTGTCTGCCTGGAGATGCTGAAGGTATAACTACCCGGTTACAGCCATGTTATCCTTGTGTCTGATTCTTGAATATCTGTAGCAAAAGTTGGCAATTTAGGTAACTCCCTCTTGGTTTTAGATGTTTTCGTTACTGTTGTCTAGTTTGTTATATCATCACCTTTTGTTTATGTTCATGTAATCATAGATGTATTTGCTTTAAGCAAAATGACATTGGAGCATTGGATCTGTTGGAGATACATGTGTTTGTTTCTACCATGTCAATGGGTTTTCTAATGATCATGGCTTAACAATTAGCCGTATTCTTTTGTTTGTGCTGATAATATGATTACATTTGGACTTGCTTCTAGGTCATCTTCTCTTTACATCAGGTATCGCATAGGATCTATAAGACAATCTGTTGTGTGTTTTCAACTTTAATCAACATTGAAATTTACTGTTCATGAATATGAATTGTGTGTTAGATGACTTTAATTAACTTATCAGACTAATATGCTGGTGTATAGTATCTGCTATATACCAATAAAAGAAATTAGATAACAGTTATGATCATGCATGCTTACCTGAAAGATGAAAACTGTTAGAGCTATCAAGATTAGGAACCAACCCATGATTTGTGAAATTATTATTTTTGAACATCAAGTTATCTGCTATATTATTAGTTAATGGCTTAACTTGAAGAAATGCAAAGATTTGGTTAAATATTGTCCCTAAAGCAAGCTAGGTTCCTTTTAATTATTGTCCATGAAGCATGACAAGTTCATTGAGAATGTGTTTCTTCAAACAATCTTAATTGAAGGCCTTTGTCATTGGCTATTTTTTAAGTTTTCCTTTCCTTTAACTGATCATTCTTGGAGGTTCTTCCAGATCCAATTTTATACTAAACTGCTGATATTGTTCATTGAACTACCACTATTCATTCGATATGCTTATCACTTTTCCTCGAAACATGTAACGATTCTTTCCTTCTCTCTGTTTGAAGATAAGTTCATAAGAAAAGAGGTGGTGAGATTGTGCTAGCTAGACTCATCAGATTTAACTTCTCCCAGAATGAAGTTCAAAATAGATTTTGTGTTGGTCAATCCACTCATGTTTCTAAAGACCTAAAGTTTTCTTGGCACTTTTCTAATGATTGGTGCATTGATTGGTAAATTGTCGACAGGTAAAACTTAAGAAATTTGTCTATGGACTTGTGAATGTAAATTCTAATTTGTTGCAAATTTTACTGGTGTTTTTTTTTGAACTTTCACTGATCTACAGGAAGCCCGTGTGAGTTGATTTTGACAGCTCGTGGCATTGCTGCATTCCCACCAAATGAAGTTCTTTTTTGGTATCATCTCCTGTATGCTTTTCAGACCCAAAAAGAAAGAACAATTTTCACTTTAAGCTACAATGGCATGATCACCATGGCGAGGGCTTCCTAGTTGAGAACTTTTAATTTCATTCTTGAACATGGAATTCATTCTGGCTTTGGCTCACTAAATTTGCCTCAAAGTTCAGTTTTTTCTTTCTACTCGATCGATACTGCCCTCGGAAGAATAATAAAGAGGATCAGAGTTCAAATTTCAAACGGAATGAATATTCTGAAATTCGTCTACTTTCAGGATTACTTGGATGAAAACGTTATTATCTTTAATTAAATTAATCTTTGAATTGTCCCAAAGCTGCCAGTGACTCTGGTATCATCAGCATGCTGCCACCAAAGATGAGACTATCAAGTAAGCAGCTCCAACATTGACCAGTGTCTCCCATTAACTGAGACAGACATACATGGGTCGATGTCACTGTAGAGAATGTGATACTCTTCTCAACTTTTGTCCCTTTCAAGCATATTGACAAAGTTCTTCAACAAGAGGTTAGTGAATCATCCTGCAAGCTTGTCAGTGAAATGTGATGTTGCATACACAAATTCTAATGTACTTTTTCTTCTTCCCCCCCCCCCCCCCCCCCCCTGGAACATTTGTCTACAACTTTATCATTGTTTGATCTAAACAATGAGAACTCATTCATGGTCAGACCAGACCAGACCATTGGTGGAGCTGAATTATTACTTTTCTCTTCTTGATCTTTCACATGCTCCTCATCTTCCATTACTGAAACATCTGGTCTGAAAAATTATTTCTGAGCAATTTCTTGTGTGGCATGGAGTTTGAAGCCTTGTCTTACAACAATGGGTTTTGTCAGTGATGGACAGGTTGGCAAGGGCAGGCTGCTACTAAGGCCAGGGGGTGTTCCATTGGCGCGATGCTGAAGAAATGGACTGGGTTGAGTTTAGGGTTGGAGAAAGGCCCCAAAGATGGTGACGGCACACTGCTGGAAGTCACTTTCGTGTTCAGAAAACAAAAGCAGAGCGCAGTGTGTCCTGATGGTTACAACCATCAATGTCCATGTCCCATGCATTAAGACCTACCGTCCAAGGAGCCTTCTGGATGAAGCCACAGCCTTGTGTATGGAATTTTAGCCAAAATGGCATGCCCTTTAAAGCATTGTACAACTCAAATTCAATGAAGGATAGTAAAATTCCTTGAATTGCCAAAAATCATGGAGAATTCTTTTTCTTCACATGTTTTCAAAACTCTGACAGACTTAACTGATCTAGTGAGTTTGTGAGATCCAAGTTAAATAGGTTTCATCCTTTCTTTTGTAGATGCCTTGCCTTTACTCCTCCTCACTTAGTGTTTTCTTTATACTCTGATGATCAAAGTGCGTAGAGCCAACGCTTCACTTCCTTTTCCACTCATGCAGTCACAATAACAATATCAGATGGAAGTTGGCGAGCAGTAGAACTCATGGTGTGTGGCTCTCTCTTTGTGGAGCCTCCTTGGCACTTGCACTGCCACAAATGGCTGATGGTGGAACAAACAGAGAGGTGATTTGTATTGTAAATGTTGCTAGTGAAAGCATGGTCCCATGAACTTGGAAGATTCATGCACTGACTTGGGCCATTTGAGCTTCCAATCACATCTTGTCAACTTCACTTTCCTCTCTTTTGATTCCTTCCTTTCTCTCATTATTTCTTGGCAAAAGTGAGTCAACTCCCATCACCACCCATGTCTCTTTCATGTGGATGGTGGTGATTTTTTTTTTTTGTGTGTGTATCTTCATCTTGTTCTTCCTTCAATGCTTTGCTAGGTGTTGCTTCATGTACAATTTATGGCCAATATTTTAAGGTGGTCCGCGGTGTGACTCTTTGGCTCGCTCACTTTCGGTTTGTATGTTTTGAGATGCTAGTTGTGAAGGTCGACTAGCTTGGATTGAGACCGACAAGAATTATAATAATATTGTAGTCTAGCCTTAACCTACTCCAAAACTTTGTTTGAGTTCAACTTGGCAAATAATTCAAATTAGTCTTTCGCGTCTATGACTATTATACTACCCCTTCGGTTCATCAGCATCATACGAATCATCCAATTAGCCATTATTACATGTGCATTCGTGTATGGGGAATCATATTCTTGCTATTTGAAATAGCAAAAAGAGTGGAGCACAATCAATGATTTCGATGAGTTAAAAGCATATGAACTTTATATGGCTAGCTAGCTCACCATGAGTGGAAGAACTCGATTCCTTGCCATCAAAAGCGAAAATGCCTTGGCCAATTGATGCAAACTAAGGTTATATCATGTCGTTTTGTTCTTTTTTGCCTACACAATCCGAATGATAAACTTCCAATTCTAAGATCTTGTCTAACGACGTGTTTCATGAAAATTAGTAAAATTAGAGAAAAGTTATTCCCATAAGCATGCACGAGGCACACTTACTTACAATAAAATTAATGAAAACCTAAAAGTAAAAACTATCCATGAAGACCAAGGTGCCAAAGATTTTGTTCTCCTCATCGACATCCTTTAGAACTTTAGAGATGCTTGAAATATCCAACAAGCTTTGCCTGCCCTACATGGCTTGTACCTTTAAAAAAGTGGAGAATATCTTTTGTGTGTGTTCATCGAGTAGTGTAAGATTTGCCGTGAGGCACTTGGCCATCGAAAAGCAAGGACACATGGAGATGCTTTTGTACTTGTGGGAGAAGGTTCGTGTGAAGGACTAAAATTAAGAACACACTTTGATTTCTTAGTGATGGAAAATTAGGCGATCATGACCTAACTATAAATTTTGTAGCTAATTTAACCGATCGATCGATGCATTATTGAGATTCTTGTGGAAGAGTACTGTCTGCATATCTTCTAGTGATTATGGTTTATTTTAATATTCATAGTTACATCTACTAATGAGTGAATCAGGGGGTGGGGTTGCATCTATGGCTGTCCATGGGTCGGATCTCGTAACTAGTTCAACGGATCGGTTATCTGTTGATTCAGATTGTCGGGTTAGGGGTCCATTTAACCGCTGAACTGATTTGATGGATTTTTTTTATATAGATGAAAATTTGTTTAAACTCGTTTAAAAAAATTTCGTTATCGAAATTCAAATTTAGGTCTCTCAAATGAAAACTAAGTATCCTAACCAATTAGATTATAACCATTAATATCTTTATGTGCTAATTAATTATTTAATAACTAATTAATAATTTTATTTTACTATATTATTATTTTTAATAGTTGGAAGAAGATTAAGAGAATAAATAATTTTTTCTATAGTAACAATTCATTTATACTAATATGATTTAAAAATTAAAAGAAAAGAATAAAAGTAATTGGATCATTAGGAAGAAAGAAGTCTTTTATATTTTTTAATGATTAAAATTATTTAATTATTTTTTTATCAATAGTCATGATCTAATATTCACTATTCTTTAAATTTTACACCATCTTTTCTGCTCTATCTCTCACTTTTAAAATCTATATCCCTTTTGACTTCAATTCTCTAATTATAATGAAAAAAAAAATGTATCATCTCAATCTGAAAATAAAATAATCAATCTGAATGAATGAAGATCACATATTCAATTTATCAATGATAAACACAAATAAATTTTAACACCTAAGACAAAAAATACTTATGATAATACTTCAAAAATTTGAGATACTCATTTAAAATCGTCATAAGGCAAAAATTGCAGGTCATTCTTACATGATTATGCATCATCATCACTAACACAATTTCAATGACAAGCACCTTCCCTTGTTTTCAATTTTTTAGAACCACACCACATGGCACGCATTCGTTTAATGGTTTATTAAACCAATGCTTGTGTAACAAGCTCTAAAAAGAAGCAACACCAAAAACAAACAATGGATCAATTGACCTAGTAAATGTTATGTAGATTGATGATTGTTACGCTATCATAATGAAAATTATCCATGTGAAACAACAATATCCTTTCTAAGTTGAGAGCGAAAACCGGAAACGAGACGTAGTACTGAGATTACACACACCCACATAAAGTTTAGCAAACGGAGTGGCCGCGAAACAAATACAAACAGAACCCATGAGTAAGCACCTAACGAAATTAATTGGTCAAATCAATGTGTCCACAGAACAGCTGCAAGAACTGGTCACTTCTTGAACATGTAGCCCAGAACAACTCCGAGCAAGGCAATAATGATCACAAACATCAAGGAGAAGCCGCCTTGTTGCTTGCTCACTTCTCGCCTCACAAGTTCCTGCATAGATCCAACACAGGCAAAAGTTGACTTTGGAGTTTTGGAGAGTTTAAACTTGATTAGCTAACACAAATTAGTGAACTTCTACAGATATATTCATGCGGCCACAAGTATTTTGCTGCCTGCTAAAAAATCCAACCTCCAGAACTGATGACAAAGTCCTTACAAGAAAGAGGCTGTTTAAGTATCATATTAGCTTGGCATGAAGAAGAACACGCAGGAATACTGAGGAAATTAAAATAAAAACATACCACATAACAAGACACAAACAGTGTCCTTTCATTGCATATGTTCTTTTTTCATACATTCTTTAAAATACTAACAGCTGATCATGTTTCCTAGAGTACGTTTCTCACTGTAGAAATGAAAAAATAAACAATACTTTGCCCTAAAACAGAGTTGATTTCTTAACAATGAATGTCATCGTCTATTCAAAGCATACTTTTGGCACCACATGAACAGGTGGCATTGGGCATAAAGGGAAGAGATGAGATTTATAAAAGTCTGTTGTTGAAATACTTCAGAGCAACTGCAGGGGATTTTGTTTCTATATTCATACAAGAGCTGGAACACTGACAGATTCTGTTTAATCCCCATGTTTATAATCACTGAACAGATGGCATTAGGGCAAAAAGGAATACTTTAATGCAACAGCAGGAAATTTTGTTTCTATATTCGTTCAAAAACTGGAATACTCTGACAGATTCTGTTTATTCCATCAGTTGATAGTAGCAGAGCTTTTTTTAAAAATTATTTTTATCAGTATTCAATGCGGTCCAAGGAAAGTCAAGGTTTCAACTAGATCCATAACAAACCAAAGTTCACATTGTAAGCAAGCCCTGGATCTCTAACTGAAAATCTTAGTAGAAGAAAAACTCCAGGATGCCATTGGCTTTCAGCATAAACAAAATGAAGTGAGATAAATAAAGAAATATACATTATTATACAACTCTATGGTGGTAAGCATTGCAACTTGGAACAAGCAATATGCAGATGCAACAAAGTACGCAGGTGGACAATCAGCACATAAAACCAGCAAGAGAAATCTTAGGCTCCTAAAACTTGAATAATAAAAGATGAGACTATTTTAAGAAGATAAACGTCAAACCTACAACTAAAAAAAAAACTACTACAGCAACTATTAACAAGCCTATTAAAAAATCCAAGCGGAAAAATCATTTTCTTGTAATTAAATATAAACAAAAGGACAGGTTTTGAAGATTGATAAATTTGTAGAATGAGAACTTGAATTGGTATATAACATGGTTTAAAATTTCGAGCCGTTCAGGGTTTCAATTTATAACCGGAACAATATGATTTTGATACCGTATTGTGCCGTGCTGATATGATTTCGATATTTTTTAAATATAAAATATATTAATTCAAAATAAATATTTTAACCTAAATATTAAAAATAAAAATTACAAATATAAAATATAAAATAATTTTTTTAAAAAAAATGCAGATTGTGGCGCTCCCACGAGCCCACGGAGATCACCCAGAATATCCGTGATGCCAATGTTGGTACCAATGCCGGGCAACAGGTGGAATGACAAATTTCGCTCATTTTACTCGGCACTATACAAAATTTTAAACCTTGGCACATAATAGTTAAAATTGAACCATATAAATAAAATCATAGCAAGCTCAAGCATATAACAAGTTCCGTAACAATCTAGAAAATAATTACGAGGAATATTTATCGTATTGCTAAATCTAGAGTAAGGGAATCGAGAGAATTAGATTGTGTTAAATGTGTATAAGTTAATGATCAAAAGATTCACATTGATCATAAAGCAATTGAGGAAGGATGGAAAAATTATTCTACATATTATTAAATGATCATTCTTAAGAAAATTAATTTTGGAAAATGAAAATTCTGCAAGGGACAAAGGAAAAAACATACTACCAATTCATAAGAATAATAGTGACATATAATGTATTAGTGATAAGAGATAAAGGGTTATTGAGAGAAGAATATGAGATGAAATAAACTTTTCTACAAAATTTGCTCTTACCTACGCAATCAAGAATATGAGATGAAAAGTTTTGTTAGTTTATAGATGATCATTGTGGTGAGTTTAGAACATGAATGTATATTTAATGTTTATCAACTTTGATACTTAGATTCATTATCTAGACCCTCCTTGGACACTAACATTTCAAGTGGACACTTAATGTTCCTTTCCCTTCACATATTAAAAGTTCTAGAAATAATTGTATGAAAATTTGATCCACACAAATGTATGGTACATATCTAAGTTCGAGTAACATAGTATACCAATGTGATAAAGGATATGTATGATAATGTAGTTTAGGTGTGTTTGGTAAAATGGAATGAAATTGAAATAGAATGAAGGAAAATGATACATTCCATTGTTTGGTTGATTCATCTTTTTTTCGACCAATTTACCCCTTTGGTCTATCTAATTTTTTAATCTACCAGTCACTTTGACGCACTCAATTTGTATGCACAACATTCGACTCTATCAGTTCACTCAGGTTGCCCAACTCATCATGGCCTCATAGTCCCACCAACTCATTCCACCTGATTCACTCATTTTATTTATCTCCATTTTAATTTTAAAATAATAACTTAATCATATTACATTTAATAGAGGTGAATCAAGTTTTCCACCTCTTGATCTATGAAATAAATGGATAAAATTCCCCATTTCTTTAAAATGGATGGTTCCATGGTTCCCTCAAACCATGTCCACTAAGCGTAACAACATAACATTTGAAACTTCACAAACAATGGTCCTTATCATTTTATAATACCAGATGAAATTATAGGTCATATTAAAGAAAGATTTCCTTAATGTATCAACCAGAAGGTAGTAATGTAAATAGATTAAACTCGAAATATGAATTGTGGAAAAAACCATTAGAAACTAAAGATTTAAACAAAACTATATCAGACATGTAAAATTTAGTTTGGTTAAGATGAATGAATATGAAATTCCAAAAAGATAGGGATATCACAGTCCTATTATTCATCAAGAATTTGATATTAAAAAAGACATAATTGATAGAATAAAGAGTGTGCAGTTAAAATCATTTAAAATCATGAGAAGCCTCTAGAGTTTTATTTGGTCGTCATGTGCCTTCTTTATACAGAAAAAAATTACAAGAATGTGATGTGATCCATTGTATTCAAGATGACCAATAGGCTTTATTGTACAAATTTTGATTAGGATTACATATGTGAAGATAAGGAGATGCTGAAGAAAACTCTAGTGAAGATAATTTTAAAAATGATTTACAAGACTTGAATACCACTAGTTATGTGTTCTTGCATAGTGTAAATCCATGTAGCTGATCCTAAAGAGTTGAGATTAATGGCTAGATGATTATAGTGCATAGCACCTTGCAACAGTTTGTCATATGATAATATGCATGTTAACATGAGAAAGAATCTCGGAACATGGTTAACCATGCAGAGACTTACCAATTCCTGTCGAAGTTTCTTGTTCTGATCAATAGCAGAAATCTTCTCCTCTGTCAACTTTGTAAGTAGAGCAATATTCTGGATGAATAAATCAGAAAAAATATAAATGCAAAGACGAGAAGCACTTACAATATCACATTAGGAATCGTGAACTGAAGAGCCAAAAAAGTGTTAATGAGGAGATGAAATTATGCACTCATAAGTATAATCTCAACACAACACTAGATACTTTAAGGCAATATGTTCAAAAACCAAAAGAAAGCAAAAAATTGGAGACACAGTGAACATTTTTTATGCACTCAAGTTGTAATATGTCACAACCTGGTTATTTATATATTCAAAATATCAATTAAATTGTTAGGGTAGTGAACTTGCTCATGTGGTAGCAGCCTATTGCAACTAATGATCAATCAAGTCCACAAAACTTATCTACCCAGCTTTAAAAAAATGTCTTTTTGAGTTAGTCTAGTATATAGGGAATGAACATTAATCATCTAATTGAGTTCAGAATGTTGGAAACCAAATGAAAATAATGAACTCTTTACCTAGAAGTTACTTAGGTAAAATTATCAATAAATTAACTTGACGAAGTAAATCAAACATCAAATTTCAATATGATATAATCATTCAAGGATATTGTTAGAATATTTAGGGTTTCTAGAATAATTCTCCTGGAATAGGTCTCTATGTTCGTGTATAAATAGGGGCTTATTCTTTGTAATAAAATAAGATTTTCATATTCTTTTACATGGTATCAGAGCGAAGGTTGGCTTAGGTTTAGGTTTATCAGCCAAACCAAGCTAAATCCCCTTCCTTCTTTTTCTTTCTTTCTGTTCACCGCCGCCACGCGCCTTCCTCGCGTGCGCTCGCGTGCAATCAGAATCGCGCCTTCCTCGTTGTTCGCTGCTCGCGGCAATCAGAATCGCGGCGTCCTCAGTCTTCCTATCGCGCTTCCTCTGCGTCGCTGCCTTCGGCGTCTTCACCGCCTCCCTTGTGCCGATCTCCTTCGCCGCTTCAACTCGGTTCGAATCACGGCCTTTCTCTTCCGCCAGCAGCGCACGATTCGAAACGCCGTCGCCGCCACCTCCAGCCACGCTCTCCGTCAGCACCGATCGCGTGCATCTACCTTCGTCCGCGTGCCTCCTCTCAGCGCGCGATCGATCGGTCTCCGTCGTTGCTGTGTGGCCAGTGGTAACCTAGG